>NW_027202428.1:0-239402 GCF_024711535.1 Dipodomys merriami
TTTAGTTGAGGGTTAGGGTAAGAGTTACGGTGAGGGTGAGGGTTCAGGTTAGGTTGAGGGTTAGGGTTCGGATTAGGGTTAGGGTGAGGGTGTGGGTGAGAGTTAGGTTTAGTGTTTGGGTGCAGGTTAGGATGAGGGGTAGGGTTAGGATTAGGGTTAGGGTGAGGGCTTGGGTGAGGGTGAGGTTTAAGGTTAGGGTTAGTGTGAGGTTTAGGTTTAGGCTTAGTGTTAGATTTAGGATAAGGGTGAGGCTGAGGTTGAGGGTTAGGTTTAGGGTTAGTGTAAGAGTTAGGTTTAGAGTGAGGGTTAGGGTGAGGGAGACGGTTAGGCTTAGTGTTAGGATTAGGTTTAGGGTAAGGGTTTGGGTGAGGCTTAGGGTGAGGGTGAGGGTTAGGGTTAGTGTTAGGGTAAGGTTTAAGGTTAGGATGAGGGTTAGGGTTATAGTCAGGGTGAGTGTTAGGGTTAGGGTGAGGGTTAGGGTTAGGATTAGTCTTAGGGTGAGGGTGAGTGTTAGCATTAGGGTTAGGGTTAGGGTTAGGTTTAGGTTTAGGATTAGTGTTATTGTTAGGGTTAGGGTTATAGTTATTTTCAGGGTGAGGTTGAGGGTGAGGTTGAGGGTTAGGGTTAGGGTGAGGTTTAGGGTGCCGGTTAGGATTAGGGTTAGGGTGAGGGTGAGTTTTAGGGTTAGATTTAGGGTTAGTTGGAGGGTTAGGTCGAGGGTTAGGTTTAGGGTTAATGTTAGGGTTAAAGTTAGGGTGAGTGTTAGGTTGAGGTTTAGGGTGAGGGTTAGGGTTAGGGTGAGGTTGAGTGTGAGGGTTAGAGTTAGGCTTAGGCTTCGGCTTAGGGTTAGCCTGAGGGTGAGGGTCGGGGTGAGGATTAGGGTTAGGGTTATGGTTAGGGTTAGGGTTAGTGTGAGGCTTAGGATTAGTGTTTGGGTGAGGGCTAGGGTGAGGGTGAGTGTTAGGATAAGTGTTAGGCTTAGACTTAGGGTTAGGTTGAGGATGAGGTTGAGGGTGAGGTTTAGGGTTAGGGTTAGGGTGAGGTTTAGGGGTAGTGTTAGGGTTAGGGTGAGGGTTAGGGTTAGGGTGAGGGTTAGGGTTGGGTTGATGGTAAGGGTAAAGTTGAGGGTTAGGCTGAGGGTGAGGTTACTCTAAGGTGAGGGTTAGGGTTAGGTTGAGGTTTAAGGTTAGGTTTAGGGTGAGGGTGAGGTTTAAGTTAAGGATTAGTGTTAGGGTTAGTGTGAGGTTTAGGGTGAGGATGACGGTTAGGGTTAGGGTGAGGGCTGGGGTGAGGATGAGGTTTAGGGTTAGTGTTAGGGTGAGATTTAGGGTTAGGGTGATGGTGAGGGTTAGTGTGAGGGTTAGATTTAAGGTTAGGTTTAGTGTTAGGGTGAGGTTAAGTGTTAGGGTGAGGGTTAGGGTCAGGGTGAGGGTTAGTGTTAGGATTTTTGTAAGTGTTCGGGTTAGTGTTATGGTTACTGTGAGCGTGAGGGTGAGGGTTAGGTTTAGGGTAGGATGAGGTTTAGGGATAGGGTTAGGTTTAGGGTCAGGGTGAGGTTTACGGTTAGATTTAGGTTTAAGGTGAGGCTGAGCATGATGGTTAGGGTTAGGATTAATGTTAGGGTTAAGGTGAGGGTTAGGGATAGGGGGAGGGTTAGGATGAGCGTTAGGTTTAGGATTAGGGTTAGGATTTGGGCTAGGGAGAGGGTGAGGTTTAGGGTTAGGGTTAGCGTAAGGTTTAGGGTTAGGGTTAGGGTGGGGTTAGGGTGAGTTTGAGGTTTAGGTTTAGAGTTATGGTTATGGTGAGGCTGAGGGTGAGGTTTAGGGTTAGGGTTAGTGTTAGGTTTAGGGTTAGGGTTAGGGTGAGGGTGAGGGATAAGTTTAGGGATAGGATTAGGATTAGGGAGAGGGTTAGTGTGAGGGTTAGGGTTCAGATTAGGGTTGGGCTGAGGCTGAGGGTGAGGGTGAGGTTTAGGATTAGGTTTAGGTTTATGATGAGGGTCAGGATGAGGGTAGGGGTTAGGATTAGGGTTAAGGTGAGGGCTAGGGTGAGGGTGAGGTTTAGGGTTAGGGTTAGGGTGAGGTTTAGGGTTAGGCTTAATGTTAGGGTGAGGGTGAGTGTGAGGTTTAGGACTAGAGTTAGGGTTAAGGTGAGGCTGAGGGTTAGGGTTAGGGTTAGGGTTAGGATTAGGATTAGGATTAGTGTAAGGATTAGGGTGAGTGTGAGGGTTAGTGTTAGTGTTAGGGTTCAGCTTATGGTTAAACTGAGGTTGAGGGTGAGGGTGAGGGTTAGGGTTAGTATTTGGATTAGTGTGAGGGTGATTGTGTGTGTTAGGGTTATGTTTAGCGTTAGGCTTAGGGTTAGGCTGAGGATGAGGTTTTGGATGAGGGTTGGGTTTAGGGTGAGGGTTGGCGTAAGGGTTAGGGGGAGGGTTAGGATGACGGTTAGGGTTAGGCTGAGGGTGAGGTTGCCGGTGAGGTTTAGGGTTAGGGTGATGGATATGGTTAGGTTTAGGGTGAGTTTTAGGATGAGGGTTAGGCTTAGGGTGAGGATTAGTGTGAGCATGACAGTAAGAGTAAAGGTGAGGGTTAGGCTGAGGGTGAGTGTTCCACTAAGGGTGAGGGTTAGATTTAGGGTGAGGGTTAGGGTAAGGGTTAGGGTGAGGGTTAGGGTGAGGGTGAGGTTTAGATTGAGGATTAGGGTTAGTATGAGGTTTAGGGTGAGGATTACGGTTAGTGTTAGGGTTAGAATTAGGGTTAGGGTGAGGGTTAGGTTGAGGGTGAGGGTTAGGAATAGGGTTAGTGTTAGGGCGAGGTTTAGGTTTAGGTTGAGAGTTAGGGTTACTGTGAGGGTTAGTATTAGAGTTAGGGTTAGGGTAAGGTTTAGGGTAAGTGTTAGGGTGAGGGTTAGGTTTAGGGTGAGTGTTATTTTTAGGGTGAGTTTTAGGGTTAGGTTTAGGGTTATTGTTAGGTTTAGGGTTAGGGTTACAGTGAGAATGATGGAGAGGCTTAGTGTTAGGGTGAGGTTTAGGTTTAGGGTTAAGGTTTGAGTTAGGGTTAGTGTGAGGGTGAGGTTTAGGGTTAGGTTTAGGTTTAGGGTGAGGGCTAGGGTGAGGGAAAGGTTTAGGGTTAGGTTTAGTGTGAAGTTTAGGGTTAGGGTTAGGGTGAGTGTCAGGGTGAGTTTGAGGTTTAGGGTTAGAGATAGGGTGAGGGTGAGGGTTAGGGTAAGGTTTAATGTTAGGATTAGGGTTAGGGTGAGGGTTAGGGTGAGGTTGTGTGTTAGGGTTAGGGTTAGGATTAGGATTAGGGTTAGGGAGACAGTGAATGTGAGGGTTAAGTTTAGGGCTAGTTTTAGGCTTTGTTATATGCTGAGGGTGAGGGTGAGGATGAGGGTTAGGGTGAGGGTGAGGGTTAGGGTTAGGGTTAGGGGGATAGTTAGGGTTCGGGTTAAGTTTAGGGTTATGGTGAGATTTAAGTTGAGGGTGTCGGTAAGTTTAAAGGTGAGAGTTAGGCTGAGGATGAGGGTTACGGTAATGGTGAGAGTTAGGGTTAGGGTGAGGGTTAGGGTAAGGGTTAGGGTTAGAGTTAGGGTGAGGGTAAGGGTTAGATTGAGTATTAGGGTTAGGGTTAGTGTGAGGTTCAGGGTGAGGATGAGGGTTAGGGTTAGGGTGAGGTTTAGGGTTAGATTTAGGGTTAGGGTGAGGGCTAGGGTTAGGGTTTGGGTGAGGGTGAGGGTTAGGATTAGGGTGAGGGTTAGGGTTAGTGTGAAGGTGAGTGTAAGTGTTATGGTGAGGGTTAGGTTTAGGGTGAGTTTTAGGGTTAGGGTTACGCTGAGGGTGAGGGTGAGGATTAGGGTTAGGTTTAGGGTGAGATTTAGGGTTAGGGTTAGGGTTAGAGTTAGGGTTAGGGTGAAGTTGAAGTTTAGGGTTAGAGTTAGGGTTAGGGTGAGGGTGAGGGTGTGGTTTAGGGTTAGGGTTATTGTAAGGCTTAGTGTTCAGATTAGGAATACCTTAAGGGTTAGGGTGAGTGTGAGGGTTAGGGTTAGGTTTAGTGTTAGGGGTAGGGTGAGGGTGAGGGTTAGGTTGAGGTTTAGGGATAGGGTTAGGTTTATGAGTAGGGGTAGGGTGAGCATGAGTATGAGGCTTAGGGTGAGCGTTATGCTTAGGCTTAGGCTTACGCTGAGCGTGAGGCTGGGGGTGAGGATTAGGGTTAGGGTCATGGTTAGCGTTAGGGTTAGTGTTATTGTTAGCGTTAGGTTTTGATTTTTGGTGACGGTGGCCGTGCGGGTGAGGGTTAGGTTTAGGGTTAGGGTGGGGTTTAGGTTTAGGGTTAGGTTTACGGTGAGGGTGAGGTTTAGGGTTAGATATAGGGTTAAGGGGAGGGTTAGGTCGAGGGTTAGGGTTAGTGTTAAGTTTAGGGTCAGGTTGAGGGTTAGGTTTAGGGTTAGGGTTAGTTTGAGGGTGAGAGTGCGGGTGAGTGTGAGTTTTAGGGTTAGGTTTATGCTTAAGCTTAGGTTTATGCTTAGGGATAGGCTGAGGATGAGGGTGAGGGTTAGGTTTAGGGTCAGGGTTAGGGTTAGGGTAATGGGGAGGGTTAGGATGAGGGTTACGGTTAGGATTAGGGTTAGAGTGAGGACTAGGGTGAGGGTTATGTTTAGGGTTAGGGTTAGGGTGAGGTTTAGGGTTAGAGTTAGGGTTAGGGTTAGGGTGAGGGTGAGGTTTAGGGTTAGACTTTGGGTTAAGGTGAGGCTTAGGGTGAGGTTTAGGATTAGGGTTAGGATTAGCATTACAGTAAGGGTTACATTGAGTGTGAGTGTTAGTGTTACAGTTAGGTTGAGGGTTAGGGTTAGGTTGTTGGTTAGGGTTAGGGTTATTGTGAGGTTTAGAATTAGTGTTAGTGTGAGGGATAGGATGAGTATTAGGGTAAGGATTAGGGTTAGGGTGAGTGCTAGGTTGAGGGTTTAGTGTTAGTGTTAGGGTGAGGTTTAGGATTAGGGTTAGGTTTAGGGTGAGGGTTAGGGTGAGGGTTATGGTTAGGGTGAGGGTGAGGATTAGGGTTAGTGTTATTTTTAGGGTTAGGGTTACAGTTATGGTGAGGGTGAGGGTTAGATTTAGGGTTAGGATGAGGTTTAGGTTTAGGGTCAGGGTTAGAGTTCGGTTTAGGGTGAGGGTGAGGTTTAGGGTTAGAGTTAGTGATCGTGTTAGGGTTAGGGATAGGTTGAGGGTTAGGGTTAGGCTTAGGCTTATGCTTAGGCTTAGGCTGAGCATGAGGGTGAGTGTTAGGGTTAGGGTTAGGGTGAGGGTTAGGGTTAGGGTTAGAGTGAGGTTTAGGATGAGGTTTAGGGTTAGGATTAGGCTTAGGGTGAGGGCTAGGGTGAGTTTTAGGAATAGGTTTAGG
Source organism: Dipodomys merriami (assembly GCF_024711535.1). NCBI lineage: Eukaryota > Metazoa > Chordata > Mammalia > Rodentia > Heteromyidae > Dipodomys > Dipodomys merriami. The sequence goes on from NW_027202428.1 coordinate 5,397, forward strand.
TTTAGGATTTGGGTTAGGGTGAGGGTAAGTGTGAGGGTTAGGATTAGTGTTAGGGTTAGGCTTAGGGTTAGGGTGAGGGTTAGTGTTAGGATTTGGGTTAGGGTGAGGATGAGGCTGAGGATTAGGGTTAGATTTAGGGTTTGGTTTAGGGTTAGGCTTAGTGTTAGGGTTAGGGTTAAGGTTAGGGTTACCTGGAGTGTTAGATTTAGGTTTAGGGTTAGGGTTAGGCTGAGGGTGAGGGTGGGGGTGAGTATTAGGGTTAGGGATCGGGTTAGCGTTATTGTTAGTGTTATGGGTAGGGTTAAGTTTGCTGTGAGGGTGAGGCTGAGGTTTATGGTTAGGTTTAGGACTAGGGTTATGTTTCGTGTTATTTTTAGGGTTAGGGTTAGAGTTACAATGAGGTTGAGGTTGATGGTAAGGGTTAGGTTTAGGATGAGGTTTAGGGTTAGAGTTATGGTTAGGGTTAGGGTGAGGGTGAGGTTTAGGTTTAGAGGTAGGGTTAGGGGGAGGGTTAGGGTGAGGTTTAGGGTTAGGGTTAGTTTTAGGGTGAGGGTGAGGGGTAGGTTGAGGTTTAGGGATAGGGTTAGGGTTAGGATTAGGGTTACGGTGAGTGTGAGTATGAGGGTTAGGGTGAGGGTTAGGCTTAGGCTGAGGGTGGGGGTGTGGGTGAGGATTAGGGTTAGGGTGATGGTTAGGGTTAGGGTTAGTGTTATTGTTAGGGTTAGGGTTCGAATTCTGGTGAATGTGAGAGTGTGGGTGAGGTTTAGGGTTAGGGTTAGAGTGGGGTTTAGAGTTAGGGTTAGGGTTAGGGTTAGGGTGAGGGTCAGGTTTAGGGTTAGATATAGGGTTAGGATGAGGGTTAGGTTGAGGGTTAGGGTTAGGGTTAGTGTTAAGGTTAGGGTGAGGGTGAGGTTTAGGGTTAGATATAGGGTTATGGGGAGGGTTAGGGTTAGGGTTACGGTTACGGTTAGGGTGAGGTTTAGGGTTAGGGTTAAGGTTAGGTTTAGAGTTACTGTAAGGGTGAGGGTTAGTGTTAGGGTTAGGGTTAGAGTTAGGGTGAGGTTTAGGGTTAGGGTTAGGTTTAGGGTTAGAATTACAGTGACAGTGAGGGTGCAGGTGAGTGTGAGGTTTAGGGTTAGAGTTAGGGTTAGGGTTAGGCTGAGTGTTAGGGTTAGGGTTTGTGTTAGGCTTAGGGTTAGGCTGAGCATGAGGTTGAGTGTGAGGGTTAGGGTTAGGGATAGGGTGAGGTTTAGTGTTAGGGTTAGGGTTAGAGTTATATTTAGGTTGAGGGTGAGGTTTAGGGATAGGGTTAGTGTCAGGGTGAGGGTTAGGTTTAGGGTTAGGGTAAGGGTAAGGGTTAGATTGACGGTTAGTGTTAGGGTTAGTGTGAGGTTTAGGGCGAGGATGAGGGATAGGGTTTGGGTGAGGGCTATTGTTAGGATGAGGGTGAGGGTTAGATTGAGGATTAATGTTAGGGTTAGTGTGAGGTTTAGGGTGAAGATGAGGTTTAGGGTTGGGGTTAGGGTTTGGATTAATATTAGGGTTAGGCTTAAGGTGAGGGTTAGGGTGAGGGTGTGGATTAGGGTTAGTGTTAGGATTAGGATTAGGGTTAGGTTTATGGTGAGTGTGAGGGTTAGAGTTAGGGTTACGTTTAGGCTTAGTGTTAGGCTGAAGGTGAGGGTTAGGTTTAGGGTGAGTGTTAGGGTTAGGATTAGGGTGAGAGTTAGCATTCCTGTTAAGTTTAGGGTTAGGGTGAGTGTTAGGGTTAGGGTTAGTGTTAGGGTGAGAGTTAGGATGACGGTTAGGGTTAGGATTAGGGTTAGGGTGAGGGCTATGGTGAGGGTGAGTTTTAGGATTAGGTTTAGGGTGAGGTTAAGGGTTAGTGTTAGGGAGAGGGTGAGGTTTAGAGTTAGAGTTAGGGTTAGGGTGAGTCTGAAGTTGAGGGTTAGGGTTAGTGTTAGAATTACGGTTACGGTGAGGGTTAGGTTGAGGTTGAGGGTAAGGCTTAGTGTTCTTTTTAGGATTAGGGTAAGTATTAGGGTGAGAGTGAGAGTTAGGGTTAGGGTTAGGTTTACGCTTAGAGTTAGGCTTAGTGTGAGGGTGAGGGTGAGCATTAGGGTTAGGGTGAGATTTAGGGGAAGGGTTAGGGTGAGAGTTAGGTTTCGGTTTAAGTTTAGTGTTAGGGTGAGGATTAAGGTTAGGGTTAGAGTTAGGTATAGTGTTAAGCTTAGGCTTAGGGTGAGGGTGAGGTTAATGATTAGGGTTAGGGTGAGAGTTATGGGTAGGGTTAGGGTGAGAGTTAGAGTTCGGGTTAAGTTTAGGGTTAGGGTGAGGGTTAGAGTTAAGGTTATAGTGAGGGTGAGGGTTAGGGTTAGGTTGAGGGTTAGGGTTAGGCTTAGGATTAAGGTGAGGGTTAGGGTTAGTGTTAGGGTGATGGTTAGGATGAGCATTAGGGTTATGATTAGGGTTCGGTTTAGGACTAGGGTGAGGGTGAGGGTTAGGATTAGTGTTTGGGTGAGGTTTAGGGTTAGGGTTAGGGTGAGGGTTAGGATATGGGTTAGGGTCACAGTGAGGTTGAGGGTTAGGGTTAGGGTGAGGGTTAGGGTTAGGATTTGGGTTAGGGTGAGGGTGAGTTTTAGGATTATATTTAGGGTTAGGGGGAGGGTTAGATCAAGGCTTAGGGTTAGGGTTAGTGTTAGGGTTAAGTTTAGGGTGAGGGTTAGGTTGAGGTTTCGGGTTAGGGTTAGGTTTAGGTTTACAGTAAGGATTAGGGTATGTGAGGGTTAGAGTTAGGGTTAGGCTTAGGGTTATGGTTATGCTGAGGGTGAGGGTGGGGATGAGGATTAGGGTTAGGGTGATGGTAAGGGTTATGGATAGGGTGTGGGTTAGGATGAGGGATAGGGTTAGGATTATTGTTAGGGTGAGGACTAGTGTGAGGGTGAGGGTAAGGTTAGTGTTAGGCTTAGGCTTAGGTTTAGGCTGAGTGTGAGGTTGAGGGTGAGGTTTAAGGTTAGGGTGATGGTTAGATTTAAGGTTAGGGTGAGGGTTAGGGTTAGGGTTTGGGTTAGGCTGATGGTGAGTTTGAGGGTTAGAGTTAGGGTAAGGTTGAGGCTGAAGTTGTGGGTTAGTGTTAGGGGTAGTGTTAGAGTTAGGGTTAGGGTGATGTTTAGTTTGAGGGTGAGGGTTAGGCTTAGGGTTAGGATTAGGATTAGAGTAAGATAAAGGTAGGTGTGAGGGTTAGAGTTAGGGTGAGGGTTAGTGTAAGGATTATGGGGAGGGTTAAGATGAGGGTTAGGGTTAGGATTAGCTTTAGGGTGAGGGCTAGGGTGAGGGTGATGCTTAGGCTTAGGGTTAGGGTGAGGTTTATGGTTAGGGTTAGGGTTAGGATTAGGGTGAGTGTGAGGTTTACGGTTAGACTTAGGGTTAAGTTGAGGCTGAGGGTTAATGTTAGGATTAGGGTTAGGATTAGGATTTTGGTAAGCGTTAGGGTGAGTGTGAGGGGTAATTTTAGGGTTAGGGTTAGGCTAAGCATTACACTGAGGGTGAGGGAGAGGGTGAGGTTTACGGTTAGGGTGAGGGTTAGTGTTAGGGTTAGGATGAGAGTTAGATTTCAGGTTAAGTTTAGGGTTAAGGTGAGGGTTAGGGTTAGGTTGTGGTTTAGGGTTAGGGTTAGGGTGAGCTTTAGGGTTAGGGTTAGGGTGAGGGTTAGGATGAGGATTAGTGTTAGGATTAGGGTTAGGTTGAGGGCTAGGCTGAGGGCGGTGTTTGGGTTAGAGTTAGGGTGAGGTTTAGGGTTAGGGTTAGGTTTAGGGTGATGGTTAGGTTGAGAGTTAGGGTTACAATAATGGTTAGGGTTAGGGTTAGGGTTAGGGTGAGGGTTAGTTTTAGGATTAGGGTTAGGGTGAGGGTGATGGTTAGGATTAGGGGTAGAGTTAGGGTTATTGTTAGGGTTAAGGTTAGGGTTATGGTGAGGGATAAGATTAGCGTTATTGTTAGGGTTAGGGTTAGACTGAGGGTGAGAGTGGGGGTGGGTGTGAGTATTATGATTACGGTTAGGGTTATTGTTAGTGTTATGGTTAGGGTTAAGTTTGCAGTGAGGGTGAGGCTGAGGGTGAGGTTTATGGTTAGGGTTAGGGTTAGGGTTAAGGTTAGTGTTATTGTTAGGGTTAGGGTTAGACTTATTGTGAGGTTGAGGGTGAGGGTGAGGGTTACGTTTATGGTGAGGTTTAGGGTTTGGGTTAGGTTTAGAGTTAGTGTTAGTGAGAGCGTGAGGTTTAGGTTTAGAGTTAGGGTTAGGGTGAGGTTTATGTTGAGGGTGAGGTTTAGGGTTAGTATTAGGGTTAGGTTTAGAGTGAGAGTTAGGGGGAGGGTTTGGGTTAGGGTTAGGGTTAGGGTAGGATTAGGGTTAGGGTGAGGGTGAGTGTGTGTGTTAGGGTTAGGTTTAGGGTTAGGTTTAGGGTTGGGCTGAGGGTGAGGTTGAGGGTGAGGGTTAGGTTTAGCGTGAGGGTTAGGGTTAGGGTTAGTGAGAGGGTTAGGATTAGGGTTAGGGTTAGGATTAGGCTTAAGGTAAGGGCAAGGGTGAGGGTTAGGTTTAGGGTTAGTGTTAGCATGAGGTTTAGGGTTAGGGTTAGGGTTAGGATTAGGTTGAGGTTGAGGTTTAGGGTTAGAGTTAGGGTTAGGGTGAGGCTGAGGGTGAGTGTTAGGTTTAGGGTTAATGATAGGATTAGGGTTAGGTTTAGGTGAGGGTTAGGGTGAGTGTGAGGGTTAGGGTTAGGTTTAGAATTACGATTAGGGTTAGGGTTAGTGTGAGTCTCAGGTTTAGGGTTAGGTTTAGGGTTAGGGTTAGGGTGCCGTGAGTATGAGGATTAGGGTGAGGGTTTGGCTTAGGCTTAGGGTTAGGCTGAGGCTGATTGTGAGCTTGAGGGTGAGGGTTAGGTTTAGGGTTAGGGTGGGGTTTAGGGTTAGGGTTAGGTTTAGGTTGAGGGTGAGGTTTAGGGTTAGATATTGGGTTAGGGTGAGGGTTAGGGTGAGGGTTAGTGTTAGGGATAGTGTTAGGGTTAGGGTGAGGGTGAGGTTTAGGGTTAGGATTAGGGTTCTGGTGAGGTTTAGGGTTAGGTTTAGGGTTAGGGATAGAATTACGGTGAGGGTGAGCGTGCGGGTGACTGTGAGGGTTACGGTTAAGTTTAGATTTAGGCTTAGGGTTAGGCTTAGGGTTAGGCTGACTGTGAGGGTGAGGGTGAGGGTTAGGGTTATAATGAGGGTTAGGGTTAGAGTTATGGGGAGGGTTAGTGTCAAGGTTATGGTTAGGATTAGGGTTAGGGTGAGGGCTAGGGTGAGGGTGATGTTTAGGGTTAGGGTTAGGGTGAGGATTAGGATTACGGTTAGGGTAAGGGTGAGGGTAAGATTTAGGGTTAGACTTAGGGTTAAGGTGAGGTTTAGGGTGAGGTTTAGGATTAGGGTTAGGATTAGGATTAGGGTAAGGTTTCGGGTTAGTGTTTGTGTTAAGGTTAGGGTGAGGGTTAGGTTGAGGTTTAGGGTTAGGGTTAGGGTTAGGATTAGGGTTAGGATGAGGGTGAGTGTGATTGTTAGGGTTAGGGTTAGGCTTAGGCTTAGTCTGAGGGTGAGTGTGGGGGTGAGGATTAGGGTTAGTGTGATGTTTAGGGTTAGGGTTAGGGTTAGTGTGAGGGTTAGAATGAGTGTTAGGGTTAGGAATAGGGTGAAGTTTAGTGTTAGGGTTAGGTTTAGAGTTAGGGTTAGGGTGAGGGTGAGGTTTAGGGGTAGGTTAGGGTCCGGGTGAGGGTTAGGGTTAGGTTTACTGTTAGGTTTAGGGATAGGGGGAGGGTTAGGATGAGGTTTAGATTTAGGATTAGGGTTATGGTAAGGGCTACGGTGTGGGTGAAGTTTAGGATTAGGGTTAGGGAGAGTTTTAGGGCTAGGGTTACGGTTCAGGTTAGGGTGAGTGTGAGGTTTCAGGTTAGGTTTAGGGTTAGGTTGAGGTTTAGGGTTAGGTTTAGGGTGAGGGTTCGGATGAGGATTAGGGTTAGGATTAGGGTTACGGTGAGGGCTAGGTTGATGGTGAGGTTTAGTGTTAGTGTTAGGGTGAGGTTCAGGGTTAGGGTTAGTGTTAGGGTGAGGGTTAGGTTGGGGGTTAAGGTTACAGTAAGTGTGAGGGTTAGGGTTATGGTGAGGGTTAGTGTTAGGATTAGGGATAAGGTGAGGGTGAGGGCTAGGATTAGGGTTAGTGTTAGGGTTATTTTTAGGGTTAGGTTTAGGGTTACAGTGAGGGCTAGGGTTAATGTTAGGGTTAGGGTTAGGGTTAGGCTGAGGGTGAGGGTGGGGGTGGGGTTGAGGATGAGGATTAGGGTTAGGGATAGGGTAATTGTAAGTGTTATGGTTAGGGTTAAGTTTGCGGTGAGGTTGAGGCTAAGGGTGAAGGTTATGTTTAGGGTTAGGGTTAGGGTTAGGGTTAATGTTATTTTTAGGGTTAGGGTTAGAGTTATGTTGAGGTTGAGGGTGAGGGTGAGGTTTAGGTTTAGGGTGAGGTGTAGGTTTTGGGTTAGGGTTAGAGTTAGGGTTAGTGTGAGGGTGAGGTTTAGGGTTAGATTTAGGGTTAGAGTGAGGTTTAAGTTGAGGGTTTGGTTTAGGGTTAGTGTTAGGGCTAGGTTTAGATTGAGAGTTAGCGGGTGTGTTTGGGTTAATGTTAGGCTTAGGGATAGGATTAGGTTTAGGATGAGGGTGAGTGTGTGTGTTAGGATTAGGTTTAGGATTAGGTTTAGGGTTAGGCTGAGAGTAAGTTTGAGGGTGAGGTTTAGGGTTAAGGTGAGGGTTAGGGTTAGGGTTAGGGGGAGGGTTAGGATGAGGGTTAGTGCTAGGTTTTGGGTTAAGGTTAGGGCTAGGGAGAAGGTGAGGTTTAGGGTTAGGGTTAGGGTGAGGTTTAGGTTTAGGTTTAGGGTGAGGGTGAGGTTTAGTGGTATGGTTAGGGTTAGAGTTAGGGTTAGGGTGAAGATGAGGTTCAGGGTTAGAGTTAGGGTATGTTGAGGCTGAGGTTGAGGGTTAGGTTTAGTGTTAGTGTTAGAGTTAGGGTTAGGGTGAGGGTTAGGATGTGGTTAAGTTTGAGGGTGAGGGTTAGGCTTAGGGTTAGGATTAGGATTAGGGTAAGGGTTAGGGTGAGTGTGACGGTTAGGATTAGGGTTAGGCTTAGGCTTAGGGTCGGCTGAGAGTGAGGGTGAGTGTGAGGGTAAGGGTTAGGGTGAAGGTCAGGGTTAGGTTTAGGGTGAGAGTTACGGTTCGGTTAAGTTTTGGGTTAGGGTGAGGATTAGGATTAGGGTTAGGGTGAGGGCTAGTGTGAAGGTGAGGGTTAGGTTTAGTTTTAGGGTAAGGTTTAGAGTTAGGGTTAGGGTTTGGGTTAGGGTTAGGATGAGGGTTAGGGTTATGGTGAGGGAGAGGGTTAGGGTTAGGTTGAGGGTTAGGGTTAAGATTATGGTTAGGGTGAGGGTGAGTGTTAGGATTAGGGTTGGGTTGAGGTCTAAGTTGGGGGTGAGTTTTAGAGTTAGGGTTAGGATTAGGGTGAGGTTTAGGATTAGGGTGAGGGTTAGGGTTAGTTTGAGGGTTAGTGTTAGTGTTAGGGTCAGTGTTAGGATGAGGGTAAGTGTTAGGGTGAGGGTTAATGTTAGGGTGAGAGTTATGGTTAGGGTGAGGGTTAGGGTTAGGGTTAGGGTTATTGTTAGGGTTAGGGTTAGGGTTACGGTTAAGGTGAGGGTGAAGTTGAGGGTTAGATTTAGGGTAAAGTTTAGAGTTAGGGTTAGGGTTAGAATTAGGGTTAGGGTGAGGGTGAGGTTTAGGGGTAGAGTTAGGGTTACGGTGAGGGTTAGGGTGAGCGTTAGCGTGGGGTTGATGGTAAGGGTAAAGATGAGGGTTAGGCTGAGGGTGAGGGTTACACTAAGGGTGAGGGTTAAGGTTAGGGTGAGGTTTTGGCTGAGGGCTAGGCTGAGGGTGAGTTTGAGGGTGAGGGTTTCGGTTAGTTAAGTGTTAGGGTTAGGGTGAGGATTCGGGTGAGAGTGAGTGTTAAGCTGAGTTTAGGTTTAGGTTGAGGGTTAGGGTTAGGGTGACGGTTAGCATTAGGTTTATGGTTAGTTTGAGGGTGAGGGTGAGGGGTAGGATTAGGGTTAGGTTGAGGGTTAGGGTTAGGGTTAGCGTTAGGGTTATGGTTAGGGAGAGTGGTAATGTTAGGGTTAGGGTCAGGTTTAGGTATGTGTGCCGGTTAGGTTTAGGTTTAGGGTTAGGTTGAGGGTTAAGGTTTAGGGTTAGGGTTAGGGTGTGGATTAATGTTAGAGTTAGTGTTAGGGCTAGTTTGAGGGTGAGGGCTAGGTTTAGAAATAAGTTTATGGTTAGGGTGAGGGTTAGTGTTAGTGTGGGATTAGGGTGATGGTTAGGGAGAGTGGTAATATAAGGTGTAGGGTGAGGTTTAGGTGAGTGTGAGGGTTAGGGTTAGTGTTATGGTTAGGGTGATGGTTAGGTAGAGGGGTAATGTTAGGGTTAGCCTTAGGTTTAGGTGAGTTTGAGTGTTAGCGTTAGGGTTAGGGTTAGGTTGAGGGTTAGGGTTAGTGTTATGGTTAGGGTGATGGTTAGGTAGAGGGGTAATGTTAGGGTTAGGGCGAGGTTTATGTGAGTGTGAGGGTTCGGGTGAGGGTGAGGGTTAGTGTGTGGGTGAGGGTTAGGGTTAGGGTGAGGATTAGTTTTAGGCTTAGGGTTAAGTTTATGGTGAGGGAAAGGGTTAAGGTGAGGTTTAGTGTGAGGATGAGGGTTAGGATTAGTGTTAAGTTTAGGGTGAGGGTTAGAGTGAGGGTTAGGGTTAGGGTTAGGATGAGGGTGACATATAGGGTGAGGGTTAGGGTTAGGATGAGGGTTAGGAATAGTGTTAGGTTAACGTGAGAGTTAGGGTAAGTGTTTTGTTGAGGGTGAGGGTGTGGGTTAGTGTGTGGGTGAGAGTTAGGGTTATGGTGAGGATTAGGTTTAGGCTGAGGGTTAAGGTTATGGTCAGGGTAAGGGTTATGCTTTGGTTTAGTGTGAGGGTGAGGGTTAGGGTTAGCGTTAGGGTTAGGGTGAGTGTTAGGGTTAGGGTTAGGGTGAGGGTGAGATATAGGGTGATGGTTAGGGTTAGGGTGAGGTTTAGGGATAGTTTTAAGTTAAGGTGAGGATGAGTGTGAGTGTTAGGTTTAGGTTTAGGTTTAGAGTTACGGTGAGGGTAAGGGTGAAGTTAGGATTAGGGTTAGGTTTAGGGTTAGGATGAGGGTTAGGCTGAGGGTTAGGTTTAGGTTTAGTGTGAGGGTTAGGGTTAGGGCTAGGTTTAGGGGTATGGTGAAGGTTAGGGTTAGATTTAGGGTTAGCATAAGTTTTAGGCTGAGGGTTAGGCTTAGGTTAGTGTGAGGGTTAGGTGTAGGGTTAGGGTAAGGGTTAGGGTGAGGGTAACGGTTAGGGTGAGGGTTAGGGTGAGAGTGAGGGTTAGGGTGAAGTATAGGTTTAGGGTTAGTGTTAGGGTGAGGGTGAGGGTGTGGGCAAGTGTTAGGGTGAGGGTTAGTGTGAGGGTGAGGTTTAGGTTTAGGGTTAGGTATAGGGTGAGTGTTAGGCTGAGGGGAAGGTTTAGGGTTATTGTGAGGGTTAGGGTTAGGGTTAGGGTGACTGTAAGGGATAGGGTTCGGGTTAGGGTGAGTGTGAGGTTTAGGGTTAGCATTAGGTTTAGAGTTAGGGTTAGGATGTGTGTTAGGGTTAGGTTTAGTGTTAGGGTTAGTGTGTGGGTGAGGCTTAGGTTTAGGGTTAGGATGAGGGTTCGTTTTAGGGTGAGGGCTAGGGTGAGGGTGAGGATTAGGGTGAGGGTGAGTGTGAGGGTGAGGTTTTCGGGTAGGTAAGGGTTAGAGTTAGGGTTAGGGTGAGGTTTAGGGTGAGGGTGTGGGTTGGGGTTAGGGTAAGGTTTAGGGTCATGGTGAGGGTTAGGGTGAGGGTGAGGGTTAGGGTTAGGGTTTGGGTGAGTGTTAGGTTTAGGGTGATGTTTAGTGTGAGGGCGAGGGTTAGCGTGAGGGTGAGTGTTCTTTTGAGAATAAGGGTTAGGTTTAGGGTGAGGGATAGGGTTATTGTGAGGGTAAGGGTTAGTGTGAGGGTTGGGGTGATGGTGAGGGTTAGGGTTAGGGTGAGGGTTAGGTTTAGGGTTAGGGTTTTGGTGAGGGTGAGGGTTAGGGTGTGCCGTCGGTTTAGGGTTAGGTTTAGTTTGTGGATTAGCGTGAGGGTAAGGGTTAGGGTGAGATTTAGGGTGAGGGTGATGGTTAGGGTTACGGTGCGGGTAAGAATTACGGTGAGGGTTAGGGTGAGGGTTTGGGTTAGGGTTAGGGATAGGGTGAGGATTAAGGTTAGTGTGAGGGTTAGGGTGAGGTTTAGGATTAGGGTAAGTGTTAGGATAAGGGTTAGTGTGAGGGTTTGTGTGATGATGAGGTGTTGGGTTTGTGTTAGGGATAGGGAGGGCATTAGGGTGAGGGTTAAGTTTAGGGTGAGGGTTAGGGTTAGGTTTAGGGTGAGGGTTAGGGTTATGGTGATGTTTTTGGTTAGGGTGAGTGTTAAGGTGAGGGTGAGTGTTAGGTTTAGGGTTAGGGTTAGGGTGACAGTGAAGTTGAGGGTGAGGGTTAGGTTTAGGATTAGGGTTAGGGTTAGCGTTAGGGTGAGTGTTAGGGTGAGGATAAGGGTTCCGGTGAATGTGAGGATTAAGGTGTGTGTGAGGGTTAGGGTTAGGGTGAGGATTAGGGTTAGGGTTAGGGTTAAGGTTATGGTGAGTTTAAGGGTTATGGTGAGATATAGGGTGAAGTTAAGGGTTAGGGTTATCATTAGAGTTAGGATGAGGGTTAGGGTTAGGGTTAGGTTTAGGGTGAGGTTGAGGGTGAGGGTGAGGGTTAGGATTTGTGTTAGTGTGAGGGTTAGGGTTCGTGTGAGGGTGAGGTTTAGGGATATGGTAAGTGTTAGGATGAGGTCTAGGGTTAGGTTGAGCATTAGGGTTAGGGTTAGGGTGGGGATAACAGTGAGGGTTAGGGTTAGGTTCAGGGTTATAGTTAGGGTAAGGGCTAGCGTTAGCGTGATTTTGATTGTGAGGGTGAGGTTTAGGGTGAGGGTGAATGTTAGGGTGAGGGTGAGGGTTCGGTTGAGGGGGAGAATTAGGGTGTGGTTGAGGGTTAGGTTTAGAGTGAGGGTTAGGGTGACTGTGATGGTTAGGGTGAGGGTTAGTGTTAGTGTTAGGGTTAGTGTGATAGTGAGGGTGAGGGTAAGGGTGAGGGTTAGGTTGAGGGTGAGTGTGAGGTTTAGGGTAAGGATTAGGGTTAGGGTGAGTTTTAGGGTTAGGGTTAGGTTGAGGGAGAGGGTTAGGGTTAGGGTTAGAGTTATTTTTAGGGTAAGAGTTAAGGTTAGGGTGAGTGTGAGAGTGAGGTTTAGCGTTAGGGTGAGGGTAAGTGTTTCAGTTAGGAAAGGCTTAGAGTTACGGTTAGGGTGAGGATTAGGTTGAGGGTGAGGTTTAAGGGGAGGATTAGGGTTAGGTTGAGGATTAGTGTTAGGATTAGGGTGAAGGTGAGGATTTGGGTTAGGGTTAGGTTTAGGGTTATGTGAGGGAAAGGGTTAGGGTGAGGTTTAGGGTGAGGGTGAGGGTTAGGGTTAGTGTTAGGGTTAGGGTGAGGTTTAGGGGGAGGGTTTGTGTTAGGGGGAGGGTTAGGGTTAGGGTTAGGCTTGGGGTGAGGGTACGGGTTAGGGTTAGGCTTGGGGTGAAAGTTAGGGTTAGGATGAGGGTTAGGGTGAGAGTGAGGATTAGGGTGAGGGTGAGGATTAAGGTGAGGTTTTCCGTTAGGAAAGCCTTAGGTTTAGGGTTAGTCTGAGGGTGAGGATTAGTGTGAGGGTGAGGTTTAATGTGAGATTTAGGGTTAGGGTGAGGGTTAGGGTGAGAGTGAGGATTAGGGTTAGTGTTAGGGTGAGGGTGAGGATGAAGGCGAGGGTTTCCGTTAGGAAAGCCTTAGGGTTAGGGTTAGTCTGAGGGTGAGGATTAGGGTGAGGGTGAGGTTTAAGGTGAGATTTAATGTTAGGGTGAGGATTACAGTTAGGTTTAGGGTGAGGGTTAGGATTAGGGTGATGTTTAGCGTTAGGGTGAGGGTTAGGGTGAGGGTGACAGTGAGGGTGAGGGTGTAGGTGAGTATTAGGGTTAGGGTGAGGGTTAGGGTGACAGTGACATTGAGGGTTAGTGGGAAGGTGAGGGTTACGGATAGGGCTAGGGTGAGGGTTAGGGTTAGGGTTAATGTGAGGGGTAGCATTAGGGTTAGTGTGAGTGTTAGGGTTAATGTGAGGATTAGGGTTAGGGTTAGGGTTAGTGTGAATTTAAGGGTTAGGATGAGGGTTAGGGTGAGAGTGAGAGTTAGGGTTAGCTTTAGGGTTAGCATGAGGGTTAGGGTGAGGTTTAAGGTGATGGTTTGGGTTAGTATGAGGGTTAGGTTTAGAGTTAGGTTTAGGGTGAGGATTAGGATTCGGGTGAGGTTTAGGGTAGGGTTAGGGTGAGGGTTCGAGTTAGGGAGAGGGTGAGTTTTAGGGTGAGAGTGACGGTTAGGGTTAGGGTGAGGGTTAAGGTGACGGTGAGGGTTAGGGTGAGTTTCAGGGTTAGGGATATGGTTAGGATTAGTGTTAGGGTTAATGTTAGAGATAGGGTGAGTTTAAATTTTAGGGTGAGGGTTAGGGTGAGGGTGTGGTTTAGGTTTAGGTTGAGGGTTAGGGTGAGCGTTAGGGTGAGGGTTAGGTTTAGATTTAGGAATAGGGTGAGGGTTAGGGTGAGGTTTAGTGTTAGTTTTAGGGTTAGGGTTAGGGTGAGGGTTATGGTTAGGGTAAGGTTTAGAGTGAGGTTTAGGGTGACGGTGAGGGTTACGGATAGTATTAGGTTTAAAGTTAGGTTTAGGGTGAGGGTTAGGATTAGGTTTACTGTGACGATGAGTGTTAGGGTTAGCATTAGGGTTAGGGTTAAGGTGAGGGGGAGGATTAGGGTTAGTGTTAGGGTGAGGGCTAGGGTTAGGGTTAGGGTAAGGTTTAGGTTTAGGGTGAGGGCGAGGGTGAGGTTTAGGTGTAGGATTAGGCTTAGGTGTAGGTTTACGCTTAGGGTGAGGGTGAGGGTGAGTGTCAGAGTTAGGTTTAGGGTGAGGGTTAGAGTTATGGTTAGGATTAGGGTGAGGGTGAGTGTTAGGGTGAGGGTGATGGTAAGGGTGAGGGTGAGGCTGAGGTTGAGGGTGAAAGTGAGGTTTTGGGTGAGGGTTAGGGTTAGGGTTAAGGTTAGGGTGAGGGTTAGGGTTAGGGTGAGGATTAGTTTTAGGATTAGGTTTAGGGTTAGCATGAGGGTTAGGGATAGGGTTAGGTTTAGGGTGAGGGTTTTGGTTAGGTTTAGATTTAGGGTGAGGGTGAGGGTGAGGGTTAAGGTTTGGATTAGGGTTAGTGTTAGGGTTAGACTGAGGGTGAGGTTGAGTGTGAGTGTTAGGGTTAATGTGAGGGTTACCTTTATTGTTAGCGTTAAGGTTAGAGTGAGGGGTAGGGTTAGGGCTAGGGTTAAGATGAGGGTTAGGCTGAGAGTTAGTGTTCGTGTGAGGGTAAGGGTTAGGGTGATTGTTAACGTGAGAGTGAGGTTTAGGGTTAGGCTTAGGTTTAAGGTGAGGGTTAGGGTGAGGGTAAGTGTTAGGGTGAGGTTTAGGGTGAGTGTGAGTGTGAGGGTTAGGGTTAGGGTTAGGCTTAGACTTAGGGTTAGGCTGAGGCTGAGGGTGGGGGTGAGGATTAAGGTTAGGGTGATGATTAGGTTTAGGGTTAGTGTTATTGTTAGGGTAAGGTTAGATTTTCGTTGAGGGTGAGGTTGCGGGTGAGGGTTAGGGTTAGGGTTAGGGTGAGGTTTAGGTTTAGGGTTAGAGTTAGAGTTAGGTTTAGGGTGAGATTTAGGTTTAGGGTTAGGGTTAGTGTTAGGGTTAGGTTTAGGGTTAGGTTGAGGTTGAGGGTGGGGTTGAGAATTAGGGTTAGGTTTAGGGGTAGGGTTAAAGTTAGGGTTAAGGTTAGGGTTATTGTTAGTATTATGGTTAGGGTTTAGTTTCTGATGAGGGTGAGGTTTATGGTTAGGGTTAGGTTTAGGTTTAGGGTTAGGGTTAGCGTCATTGTTAGGGTTAGGGTTAGAGTTAAGTTGAGGGTGAGGGTGAGGGTTAGGGTTAGGGTGAGATTTATGGTGAGGTTTAGGGTTAGGGTTAGGTTGAGTGTGAGGATTAGGTTTAGAGTTATGTTTAGGGGGAGGGTTAGGTGAGGGTTAGGTTTAGGTTGAGGTTTAGGGATAGGTTTAGGGTTAGGATTAGGGATAGGGTAAGCATGAGTGTGAGGTTTAGGTTTAGGGTTAGGCTTAGTCTTAGGGTTAGGCTGAGGGTGAAGGTAGGTGTGAGGGTTAGGGATATGGTTAGGGTGAGGATTAGTGTTAGGGTGAATTTAGAATTTGGATTAGGCTTAAGGTGAAGGTGAGGGTTAGATTTAGGGTGAGGGTTAGGGTTAGGATTAGGGTTAGGGTGAGTGTGAGGTTTAGGATTAGGTTTTGGTTTAGGGTTATTGTTAGTGTTATGGTTAAGGTTACCTTTGCTATGAGGGTGACGCTGAGGGTGAGGTTTAGGTTTAGGATTAGCGTTAGGGTTAGGGTTAGGTTTAGAGTTAGGATTACTGTTATTGTTAAGTTTAGGGTTAGAGCTATGGTGAGGGTGAGGGTGAGGGTGAGGGTTAGGTTTAGGGTTAGGGTGAGGGTTTGGAGGAGGGTCAGGGTTAGGATTAGTGTTAGGGTGAGGGCTAGGGTGAGGGTTAGGGTTAGGGTTAGGGTTAGGGTTACGGTTAGCTTTAAGGTTAGCATGAGGTTTAGAGATAGGGTGATGGTTAGGGTGAGCGTGATATAAAGGTAAAGTTGAGGGTTAGGCTGAGGGTGAGGGTTAAGATAAGGGTGAGGGTTAGGGTTAGGGTGAAGGTTACGGTAAAGTTGAGGGTTAGGGGTTAAGGTGAGGGTGAGGGTTAGATTGAGGATTAGGGTTATGTTGAGGGATATGGTTAGAGTGAGGGTTAAGTTTAGGGTTAGGGTTATTGTTAGGGTTAAGGTTAGGGTTAAGGTTACGGTGAGGGTGAGGGTTAGTGTTAGGGTTAGGGTGAGGTAAAGGTTTAGGGTTAGGTTTAGAGTTAGGCTTACGTTGAGGGTGAGGTTTAGGGTTAGAGTTAGTGTTAGTTTTAGGGTTAGGGTTAGGGTGAGGGTTAGGGTAAGGGTTAGAGTTCGGGTTAGGCCTATTCTTAGGCTTAGGCTTAGGCCGAGCTTGAGGGTGAGGGTTAGGGTTAGGGTTAGGGTGAGGTTTAGGGTTAGGTTTAGGGTGAGGGTTAGGATGAGGTTTAGTGTTAGGGTTATGTTTAGGTTCAGGGTTAGGTTTAGGATTAGGGTTGGGGTTAGAGTGAGGGTTAAGGATAGAGTTTGGGTTAGGGTGAGGGTGAGGGTGAGGATTATGGATAGGGATAGTGTTAGGGTTAGGGTTAGGTTTAGGGTTTGGATTAGGGTTTGGGTTAGCGTTACAGTGAGGGTTGGGTTAGGGTTAGGGTTATTGTTAGTGTTATGGTTAGGGTTAAGTTTGCGTTGAGGGTGAGGGTTACGGTTAGTGTTAGGGTTAGGGTTAGGGTAAGGGTTAGCGTTATTGTTAGGTTTAGGGTTAGAGTTACAGTGACCGTGAGAGTGAGGTTGAGGGTGAGGGTTAAGGTGAGGTTTAGGGTTAGGGTTAGAGTTAGGGTTAGGGTGAGGGTGAGATTTAAGTTTACGGTTAGGGTTAGTGTTAGGGTAGGCTTAGGCTTAGGCTGAGGTTGAGGGTGGGGGTAAGAATTAGGGTTAGGGTTAGGGTTAAAATTAGGGTTAGGGTTAGGGTTATTGTTAGTGTTATGGTTACGGTTAAGTTTGCGTTGAGGGTGAGGTTTATGGTTAGGGTTAGATTTAGGGTTAGGGTTAGGGTTAGTGTTATTGTTAGGGTTAGGTTTAGAGTTAAGTTGAGGGTGAGGGTGAGGGTGAGGGTTAGGGTTAGGGTGAGGTTTATGGTGAGGTTTAGGGTTAGGGTTTGTTTGAGTGTGAGGTTTAGGTTTAGAGTTAGGTTTAGCTGGAGGTTTAGGGTGAGGGTTAGGGTTAGGTTGAGGTTTAGGGATAGGCTTAGGTTTTGGATTAGGGTTAGGGTAAGGGTGAGTGTGAGGGTTAGCGTTAGGGTTAGGTTTAGGCTTACGATTAGGCTGAGCGTGAAGGTAGGTGTGAGGGTTAGGGTTATGGTGAGGATGAGGATTAGTGTTAGGGTGAGTTTTAGAATTTGGATTAGGCTTAAGGTGAGGGTGAGGGTTAGGGTTAGGGTGAGGGTTAGGGTTAGGATTAGGGTTAGGGTGAGTGTGAGGGTTAGGATTAGGGTTAGGGTTATTGTTAGTGTTATTGTTAGTGTTATGGTTAAGATTCCCTTTGCTGTGAGGGTGAGGCTGAGGGTGAGTGTTAGGTTTTGGATTAGCTTTAGGGTTAGGTTTAGAGATAGGATTAGTGTTATTGTTAAGGTTAGGTTTAGAGTTATGGTGAGGGTGAGGGTGAGGGTGAGGGTGAGGGTGAGGGTGAGAGTTAGGGTTAGGGTGAGGGTTTGGATGAGGGTTAGGGTTAGGATTTGGGTTAGGGTGAGGGCTAGGGTGAGGGTGGGGGTTAGGGTTAGGGTTAGTTTTAGGCTTAGGCTAAGGGTGAGGTTGAGAGTGAGGTTTAGGGTTAGGGTGATGGTTAGGGTTACGGTTAGGTTGAAGGTTAGCATGAGGTTTAGGGATAGGGTGAGAGTTAGGGTGAGTGTGATGGTAAGGGTAAAGTTGAGGGTTAGGTTGAGGGTGAGAGTTAAGATATGTTTGAGGGTTAGGGTTAGGGGGAGGGTTAGGGTAAGGTTGAAGGTTAGGGGTTAAGGAGAGGGTGAGGGTTAGATTGAGGAATAGGGTTAGTTTTAGTGTGAAGTTTAGGGTGAGGATGAGGGTTAGGCTTAGGGTTAGGTTTAGGGTTAGGGTTTGGTTTAATGTGAGGGTGATGGTCAGGTTTAGGGTTAGGGTTAGGGTTAGTGATAGGATTACGTTTAGGGTTATAGTGAGGGTTAGGGTTAGGCTTAGGCTTAGGTGTAGTGTTAGCCTGAAGGTGAGGGTGGTGTGAGGATTAGGTTTAGGGTGATGGTTAGGTTTAGGTTTAGGGTTAGAGTTATGGTGAGGGTGAGGATGCGGTTGAGGGTTAGGGTTAGGGTTAGGATGATGTTTAGGGTTTGGGTTAGTGTTAGAGTTAGGTTTAGGGTGAGGTTGAGTTTTAGGGTTAGATTTATGGTTAGTGTTAGGGTTAGGCTTAGGGTTAGGGTAAGGGTTATTGTTAGTATTATGGTTATTGTTTAGTTTGCAGTGAGGGTGAGGTTTATGGTTAGGGTTAGATTTAGGGTTAGGGTTAGTGTTAGTGTTATTGTTAGGGTTAGGGTTAGAGTTATTGTGAGGGTGAGGTTGTGGGTGAGGATTAGGGTGAGGGTGAGGTTTAGGGTGAGGTTTAGTGTTAGGGTTAGGTTGAGGGTGAGGTTTAGGGTTAGTGTTAGTCTTAGGGTGAGTGTGAGGTTTAGGTTTCGGTTTAGGGTTAGGGTTAGGGTTAGGATTATTTACGGTGAGGGTGAGTGTCAGGGTTAGGGTTAGGGTTATGCTTAGGCTTAGGGTTAGGCTGAGGGTGAGGGTGGGGAAGAGGGTTAGTGTTACAGTCAGGGTGAGATTTAGGGTTAGAGTGAGGGTTTGGATGAGGTTTAGGGTTAGGGTTAGGGTTTGGTTTAGGGTGTGAGTGATTGTGAGGATTATTGTTAGGGTTAGGGTTAGGTTACGGTTAGGTTTATAGTGAGGTTTAGGGGTAGGGTTAGGCTTAGGCTTAGGCTTAGGGTTAGGCTGATGCTGAGTGTGGGGATGAGGCTTAGGTTTAGAGTGTTGGTTAGGGTTATGGTTACGTTGAGGGTTAGGATGAGGGTTACGGTTTGGATTAGGGTTACTGTGAGGGCTAAGGTGAGGGTGAGGGTTAGTGTTTGGCTTAGGATTAAGGTTAGGCTGAGGCTGAGGGTGAGGGTGAGGGTGAGGGTTAGGGTGATGGTTAGGGTTACGGTTAGGGTGAGGGTTAGGATGAGGGTTAGGGTTAGGGTGAGGGTTAGGGTGAGTGTGAGGGTTAGTGTGAGTGTGAGGGTGAGGTTGAGGGTGAGGGTGAAGGTTAGGGTTTAGGTGAGGGTCAAGTTTACGGTTAGGGTTAAGGTTAGGGTGAATGTTAGGGTTAGGGTTAGGATGAGGGTTAGACTGATAATTTAGGGCTAGGGTGAGGGAAAGTTTTAGAGTGATGTTAAGGGTTAGGGTGAGGATTAGGTTTTGGATTAGGGTTATGGTTAGGGTGAGGGTTAGGGATAGGTTTACGATTACGGTGAGGTTTTTGGTTAGCATTAGGTTTAGCATTAGGGTGAGGGGTAGGGTTAGTTTTGGATTAGGGTTAAGGTTAGGTTTAGGTTGAGGGTGAGGTTGAACGTGACAGATAGGGTTAGGGTTAATGTGAGGGTTAGGGTTACGGTTAGCATTAAGGTTAGGGTGAGGGTTAGGATTAGGGTTAGGGTTAGGATGAGGGTTAGCCTGAGGGTTAGGTTGAGCGTGAGGGTTAGGGTTAGGGTTAATGTGAGGGTTAGGGTTAGGATTAGCATTAAGCTTAGAGCGAAGGTTAGGGTTAGGGGTAGGTTTAGGATGAGGGTTAGGTTGAGGGTTAGGTTTAGGGTTCGGGTGAGGGTAAGGGTTAGGGTGAGGTTTAGGGTGAAGTTGAGGGTTAGGTTTAGGCTTATGTTTACGGTGAGGTTTAGGGTGAGGGTTAGGGTGAGGGTTAGAAACAGGGTTAGGGTTAGGTGAGGGTTAGGGATAGGGTTGTGTTTAGGGTGAAGTTCAGGGTTAGGTTTAGGGTTAGAGTTAGGGTGAGGGTGAGTGTGAGGGTTAGGTTTAGGTTTAGCTTTAGGGTTAGGTTTAGGCTGAGGGTGAGGGTGAGTTTGGGGTTTAGGGTTAGGGTTAGGGTTAGAGTTAAGGTTAGGGTTAGGGTTGGGTTGAGGGTTAGGGTTAGGGTTAGGAAGTGCGTTTGGCTGAGGGCTAAGGTTATGGTTAGGGTGAGGTTTAGGTTTAGTGTGATGGTTAGGATGAGGTTAGGCTGAGTATTACAGTTAAGGTTAAGGTGAGGGTAAGGGTTAGGGTGAGTGTGAGGGTTAGGGTTAGGATAAGTGTTAGGGTGAGGGTGAGTGTGAGGGTTAGGGTTAGGGTTAGGCTTAGGCTTAGGGTTAGGCTGAGACTGAGGGTGAGGGTGAGGGTTAGGGTTAGGGTGATGGTTGGGGTTACCCTTATAGTCAGGGTTAGGATGAGGATTAGTGTTAGGGTGAGGGTTAGGGTGAGGGTGACAGTAAGGGTAAAGGTGAGGTTTTAGCTGAGTGTGAGGGTTATGGTAAGGGTGAGGGTTAGGGTAAGGTTGAGTGTGCTGGTTAGATTGAGAATTAGTGTTAGGGTGAGTTTGAGGTTTAGGGAGAGGATGAGGGTTAGGGTTAGGTTGAGGGCTAGGTTGACGTTGAGGGTTAGGGTTAGGGTGAGGTTTAGGGTTAGAGTGATGGTTAGGGTTAGTGTGAGGGTTAATATTAGGGTAAGGGTTAGTGTTAGGGTGAGGGTAAGTGTTAGGGTGAGGGTTAGGGATAGGGTGAAGGTTTTGGTTAGGATGAGGGTTAGGGTTAGGTTTAGGGTTTTTTAGTGCTAGGGTTAGGGTTAGGGTGAGGTTTAGGGTTAGGGTTAGGGTGAGGGTGAGGGTGAGTGTTTGGGTTAGGGTTAGTGTTAATGTTAGTGTGAGGTTTAGGGTGAGGGTTAGGATTAGTTTTATTGTTAGGGTTAGGATTAGAGTTATGGTGAGTGTGAGGGTGAGGTTTAGGGTTAGGGTGAGGTTTGGGTTAGGGTTAGGGTTAGGTTGAGGTTGAGGGTGAGGTTTATGTTTAGTGTTAATGTTAGTGTGAGGGTTAGGGTGAGGGTTAGGGTTAGGTTTAATGTTAGGTTTAGTGTGTGGGTTAGGATGAGTGTGAGGGTTAGGCTTAGGGTTAGGATTAGGATTAGGGCTAGTGTTAGGGTGAGGGTTTAGGTTAGGCTGAGGGTTAGGTTTAGGCTAATTGTTAATCTGAGGGTGAGGATGAGGGTAAGGTTTAGGGTTAGGGTGAGGGTTAGGTTTAGGGTTAGGGTGAGGGTTAGGACGAGGGATAAGGTTAGGATTAGTGTTAGGTTGAGGTTTAGGGTAAGGGTTAGGTTTAGGGTGAGGGATAGGGTGAGGTTTAGGGTTAAGGTTAGTGTTAGGGTTATTGTTAGGGTCAGCATTAGGGTTAGGATGAGGGTTAAGTTTAGGGTTAGGATTAGGATTAGGGTCAGTGTGAGGGTGAGTGTGAGGGTTAGGGTTAGGGTTTTGCTTAGGGATAGGCTGTGGGTGAGGGTGAGGGTGAGGGTTAGGTTTAGGGTGAGGGTGAGGTTTAGGGTTATTATTAGCGTTAGGGTGAGTGTTATTGTGAGGGTTAGTGTTAGGGTTAGTGTTAGGTTTAGGGTTAGGGTGAGGGTTAGGGTTAGGGTTAGGGTTAGGGTGAGGGTTAGGGTGAGGGCTAGCATGAGGGTGAGGTTTCGGGTTAGGTTTAGGGTGAGGTTTAGGGTTAGGGTTAGGTTTAGGGATAGGGTCATGTTTCGGCTTAGGGTTATGGTTAGCGTGAGGGTTAGGGTTAGGTTGAGAGTTAGGCTTAGGGCTAGGTTTAGGGCGAGGTTTAGTGTTAGGGTTAGGGTGAGTTTTTACATGAGAGTTCGGGTTAAGATTAAGTGTAGGATGAGGGATAGGGTGAGGATGAAGGTTAGGGTTAGGGTGAGGTTTAAGGTTCGGATTAGGTTTAGGTTAGGGTGAGGGTTATTGTTAGGGTTACGGTGAGGGTCAGGGTTAGGGTTACGTTGAGGATTAGAATTAGGTGTAAGGTTAGGTTGACGGTTAGGGTTAGGGTTATTGTGAGTGTTTGGATGAGGGTTAAGGTTGCAATTAATGTTAGGGTGAGGGCAACGGTGAGGGTGAGGCTTAGAGTTAGGGTTAGGGTGTGGTTAGGTTTTAGAGTTAGGGGTAGGGTTTGGTGAGGGTTAGGGTTCTGGTTACGGTTAGGGTGAGTGTTAGGTTTGGGGTGAGGGTTAGGGTGAGGCCTATTGTGAGGGTGAGGGTTAGGGTTAGTTTTAGGGTGAGGGTTAGGTTGAGGTTTAGGTTTAGGGTTAGTATTAGGATTAAGTTTAGGGTGAGGGTGACTGTGAGTGTTAGGGTTAGGGTTAAGCTTAGGCTTTGGGTTAGGCTGAGGGTGCGTGTGGGGATGAGGATTAGGTTTAGAATAATGGTTCAGGATATGGTTAGCTTGAGGGTTAGGATGAGGGTTAGGGTTAGGATTAGGTTTAGGGTGAGGGCTAGGGTGAGTGTGAGGTTTAGGGTTAGGTTTAGGCTTAGGCTTAGGGTTAGGCTGAGGCTGAAGGTGAGGGTGAGGTTTAGGGTTAGGGTGATGGTAAGGGTTACAGTTAGGGTGAGGGTTAGGATGAGGATTAGGTTTAGGGTGAGGTTTAGGATGAGGGTGACAGTAAGAGAAAAGGTGAGGGTTAGGCTGAGGGTTCGGGTTTTGGTAAGGGTGAGGGTTCAGGTTAGGGTTAGGGTGAAGGTTTGGGTTAGATTGATGATTAGTGTTAGTGTAACTGTGAGGTTTAGGGTTAGGATGAGGGTTAGAGATAGGGTGAGGGCTAGGGTGAAGTTGAGGGTTAGGGTTAGGGTTACAGTGAGGTTTAGGTTTCGGGTGAGGTTTAGGATTAGTTTTAGGGTTACGGATAGTGTGAGGGTGAGGTTTAGGGTTAGAGTTAGGTTTAGGGTGAGTGTTAGGGTTAGAGTTAGTGTTCTGGTGATGTTTAGTTTGGGGGTGAGGGTTGGTGTTAGGGTTAGGATTAGGATTAAGGTTAAGGTGAGGGTAAGTGTTAGGGTTAGGGTTAGGATTAGAGTTAGGGTGAGGGTGAGGGTGAGGGTTAAGTTTAGGGTGAGTGTTGGGGTTAGGGTTAGAGTGAGGGTTATGTTGAGGGTTAGGCTTAAGCTTATGGTTTGGGTATGGGCTAGGGTGAGGGTGAGGGTTAGGGTTAGGGTTTGGGTGAGCGTTAGGGTGAGGGTTAGGTTTAGTGTTAGGGTTAGGGTTGGGGTTAGAGTTAGGCTTAATGTTAGGCTGAGGCTGAGGGTGAGGGTGAGGGTTAGGGTTAGGGTGATGGTTGGGATTGCGGTTAAGGTGAGTGTTCAGATGAGGATTATGTTTAGGATTAGGTTTAGGGTAGAGTGAGTGTGAAGGTTAGGGTTAGGCTTAGGCTTAGGCTTAGGGTTAGGGTGAGGTTTCGGGTTAGGGTTTGGTTTAGGGTGAGGGTGAAGCTGAGGATTAGGTTTAGGTTTAGAGTTAGGGTTAGGTTTAGGGTTAGGGTTAATTATAGGGTTAGGGTTTAGGTGAGGGTTAGTCTTAGGGTTAGGGTTAGGCTTAGAGTTAGGCTGAGGATGAGGGTGGGGCTGAGGATTAGTGTTAGTGTTAGGGTTAGGGTTATTGTTAGTGTTATGGTTAGGGTTAAGTTTGCAGTGAGGGTGAGGCTGAGGGTGGGGTGAGGAATAGGTTTAGGGTGATGGTTAGGGTTAGGGTTAGTGTTATTGTTAGGGTTAGGGTTAGAGTTACGGTGAGGTTGAGGTTGCAGGTGAGTGTTAGGGTTAGAGTTAGGGTGGGGATTAGGGTTAGGTTTAGGGTTAGGTTGAGGGTGAGGTTTACGGTTAGATATAGGGTTAGGGCGAGGCTGAGGGTGAGGTTTAGGGTGAGGGTTAGGATGAGGTTTAGGGTTAGGATTAGGGTTAGGGTGAGGGCTAGCGTGAGGGTGAGGTTTAGGGTTAGGGTTAGGATGAGGTTTAGGTTTAGAGTGAGGGTTAGGATGAGGGTGAGGGTGAGGTTTTGGGTTAGGGTTAGGGTTAGGATGACACTGAGGGTGAGGTTTTGGGTTAGGGTTCATGTTACAATTAGGGTTAAGGTGAGGGTTAGGGTGAGTGTGAGGGTTAGGTTTAGGGTTACAATTAGGTTAGGGTTAGGGTTTGGGTTAAGTTTAGGTTTAGGGTGAGGGTTAGGGTAAGAGTTATGGTGATGGTGACAGTTAGGGTTAGGTTGAGGGTTAGGGTTATGTTTAATGTTAGGGTGAGGCTGAAGGTGAGTGTTAGGGTTAGTGTTAGAATGAGGGTTAGGATGAGGGTTAGGTTTGGATTCGGGTTAGGGTGAGGGCTAGGGTGAGGGTGAGGTTTAGGTTTAGGGTTAGGCTGAGGTTTAGAGTTAGGGTTAGGGTTAGGGTTAGGGTTAGAGGGAGGGAGAGGTTTAGGGTTAGAGTTAGGGTTAGGGGGTAGCTGAGGGTGAGGGTTAGGGTTAGGGTTAGTGTTAGCGTTAGGGTTAGGGTGAGGGTAAATGTTAGGGTGAGGGTTAAGGTTAGGGTGAAGGATATGGTTAAGATGAGGGATAGGGTTAGGGTTAGTGTTATTTTAAGGGTTAGGTTAGGGTTATGGTTACAGTGAGGGTGAGGGTGAGAGTTAGGATTAGGTTAGAGTCAGTTTTAGTTTTAGGGTTAGGGTTTAAGTTAGGGTAAGGTTTAGGTTTAGGGTTAGGGTGAGGGTTAGGGTTATTGTTAGTGTTATGGTTTGGGTTAAGTTTGCGGTGAGGGTGAGGCTGACGGTGAGGGTTATGATTATGGTTAGGGTTAGGTTTAGTGTTAGGGTTAGGGTTAGGGTGAGGTTGAGGTTTAGGTTTAGGGTTAGGGTTAGGATTAGGGTTAGGATTAGGGTTAGGGTGAGGGTTAGTGTTAGGGTGAGGGATAGGGTGAGTGTGAGGTTTAGGTTTAGGGTTAGGCTTAGGATTGGGGTTAGGCTGAGGCTAAAGCTGAGGATGAGGGTTAGGGTTGGGGTGATGTTTAGGGTTACGGTTAGTGTGAGGGTTAGGATGAGTGTTAGGTTTAGGGTTTGAATGAGGGTGACTCTAAGAGTAAAAGTGAGGTTTAGGCTGAGGGTGAGAGTTATGGTAAGGGTGAGGGTTCACATTAGTGTTAGGGTGAGGGTGAGGGTTAGATTAAGGATTAGTGTTAGGATTAGTGTGAGGTTTTGGGTGAGGATGATTAGGGTTAGTGTGAGGGTTAGGGTGAAGTTGATGGTTAGGATTAGAGTTATGGTGAGGTTTAGGGTTAGGGTTAGTTTTAGGGTTATGGTGAGGGTTAGGGTTAGGGTTAGGGTGAGTGTGAGGGTTAGATTAGAGTTAGGCTTAGGGTTATTGTTAGTGTTATGGTTAGGGTTAAGTTTACAGTGAGGGTGGGGCTGAGGGTGAGAGTTAGGGTTAGTGTTAGCGTGAGTTTTAGGGTTAGGGTTAGTGTTAGGGTTAGGGTGAGGGTTTGGGTTAAGGTTAGGGTTAGGATGAGGGTGAGGGTTAGGGATAGGGTTAGGATTAGTGTTTTTGTTAGGGTTAGGATTAGAGTTATGTTGAGGGTGAGGGTGAGGTTGTGCATTAGGGTTAGGGTGAGGTTTAGGGTTAGGATTAGGGTTAGGGTTAGGGTGAGGTTGAGGGTGAAGTTTAGGGTTAGAGTTAGGTTTAGGGTGAGGTTTAGGGTGAGGGTTAGGGTTAGGGTGAGGTTTAGGATGAGGGGGAGGGTTAGGGTTAGGTTTAGGATTAGGATTAGGGTTAGTGTTAGGGTTAGTGGGTTAGGCTTAGGGTTAGGGTTAGGCTAAGGGTTAATCTGAGGGTGAGTGTAAGGGTAAGGGTTAGGTTTAGTTTTCGGGTTATGGGTAGCGTTAAGGTGAGAGTTAGGGTTCAGGTTAAGTTTAGGGTTTGGGTGAGGTTTACGGTTCAGGTTACAGTGAGGGTGCGGGTTAGGGTTACTTTGAGGGTTAGGGCTAGGGTGAGGGTTAGGGTTTGGGTTAGGCTGAGTGTTAGGATGAGGATTAGGGTTAGGATTAGCATTAGGGTGTGGGCTATGGTGAGGGTGAGCATTAGGTTTAGTGTTAGGGTGAGGTTTAGGTTTAGGGTTAGGGTTAGGGTGAGGGTTAGGATGAGGTTTAGGGTTATTGTTAGTGTTATGGTTATGGTTATGTTTGCAGTGAGGGTGAGGCTGAGGTTGAGGGTTGGATATAGGATTAGGGTTAGGGTTAGGTTTAGGGTTAGGATGAGGGTTAGGGTTAGGGTGGGGGTTAGGGTGAGGGTTAGAATTAGGGTTAGGTTGAGTGTGAGGTTTAGGGTTAGAGTTAGGCTTAGGGGGAGGGTTAGGGTTAGTGTTAGGGTTAGGGTTAGGGGGAGGTTTAGGTTGAGGTTTAGGGTTAGGGTTAGGGTTAGGATTAGGGTTAGTGTTATTGTTAGGGTTAGGGTTAGAGTTAAAGTGAGGTGGGGGGTGAGGCTGAGGGTGAGTTTGGGTGTGAGGATTAGGTTTCGGGAGATGGTTAGGGTTAGGGTTAGGTTGAGGGTTAGGATGAGGGTTTGGATAAGGATAAGGGTTAGGGTGAGGGCTAGGGTGAGGTTGAGGGTTAGAGTTAGATTTATGCTTAGGCTTAGGATTAGTCTGATTGTCAGGTTGAGGGTGAGTGTTAGGGTTAGGGTGATGGTTAGGTTACGGTTAGGGTGAGGGTTAGGATGAGGGTTAGGGTTAGGGTGGGGGTTAGGGTGAGGCTGATGATACCGTAAAGGTGAGGGTTAGTTTAAGCATGAGAATTAAGATAAGGGTAAGGGTTGGGGTTAAGGCGAGGGTTAGGGTAAGGGTTACAGTTAGGGTTAGGGTGAGGGTGAGGGTTAAATTGAGAATTAGGGTTAGGGTTTGTTTGAAGTTTAGGGTGAAGGTTAGGGTTAGGGTTAGGGTTAGGGTTACAATTAGGGTTAGGGTGAGGGCTAGCCTGAGGTTGTGAGTTAGGGTTAGGTTTAGGGTGAAGTTTAGGGTTAGGTTAAGGGTTAAGATTAGTGTGAGGGTTAGTGTTAGGGTTAGGGTTAGTGTAAGGGTGAGGGTAAGGGTTAGGGTGAGGGTTAGAGTTAGGGTTAGGGTTATTGTTAGGGTTAGGGTTACCATTACAGGGAGGGTGAGGGTTAGGGTTAGGTTTAGGGTGAGGTTTAGGGTTAGGATTATTGTGAGAGTTTGGGTTAGGGTTAGGATTAGGGTTAGGGTGAAGGCTAGGGTGAGGGTTAGGGTTGGGGTTAGGGTTAGGATTAGAGTTAGGGTGAAGGTGAGTGTGTGGGTTAGGGTTAGGTTTAGGGTTAGCCTTAGGGTTAGTCTAAGTTTGAGGTTGAGTGTGAGGGTTAGGGTTAGGGTGAGGGTTAGGGTTAGGGGATAGGGTGAGGTTGAGTGTGTTGGTTAGTGTTAGGTTTAGGATTAGGCTTAGGCTTCGGCTAAGGATGAGGTTAAGGGTGAGGGTTAGGGTTAGGGTGAGGTTTAGGATGAGTGTTAAGGTTAGGATTAGGGTTAGGGTGAGGGCTAGGGTAAGGGTGAGGTTTAGGGTTAGGTTCAGGTTTAGGGTGGGGGTGAGGTTCAGGGTTAGAGTTAGGGTTAGGTTGAGGGATAAGGTGAGGTTTAGTGTTAGGGTTAGTGTTAGTGTTAGGATTAGGGTGAGGGTTAGAGTTAGGATGAGGGTTAGGTTTAGGTTTAGGTTTAGGATTAGGGTTAGGGTGAGGGTGAGTCTAAGGGTTAGGGTTAGGGCTAGGCTTAGGGAAAGGCTGTGGGTGAGGGTGAGTGTGAGGTTTAGGGTTAGGGTGAGGGTGAGTTTTAGGGTTAGAGTTAGCGTTAGGGTGACGGTTAGTGTGACGGTTAGAGTTAGGGTTAGTGTTATGGTTAGGGTTAGGGTGAGGGTTAGGGTGAGGGTTAGGGTTAGTGATATGGTTAGGTTTAGGATTAGCATTTGGGTGAGGGTGCGTGTGAGGGTTAGGGTTAGGGTTAGGGTGAGGTTTAGTGTTAGTGTTAGGGTTAGGGATACGGTGAGGTTTCGCTTTAGGTTTATGCTGAGTGTGAGGGATAGGTTTAGGTTGAGGGTTAGGGTTAGGTTGAGGGTAAGGGTTAGATTGACGATTAGTGTTAGGGTTAGTGTGAGGTTTAGGGTGAGGATGATGGTTAGGGTTAGGTTCCGGTCTAGTTTGAGGGTGAGGGTTAGGGTTAGGGTGAGGTTTAGGGTTAGGTTTCGAGTAAGGTTTAGTATTAGGGTGAGGGTTAGGGTTAGGGTTATGGTAAGGTTCAGGATTACAGTTAGGTTGAGGGTTAGAATTAGGTTTAGTGTTAGGTTAAGGTTTAGGATTTGCGTTAGGGTGAGTGTTTGGATGAGTTTTAGGGTTGCACTTAGGGTTAGGGTGGGGGCAAGGGTGAGGGTGAGGGTTAGTGTTAGGCCTAGGTTTAGGTTTAGGTTTAGGGTTAGGGGTAGAGTTAGGGTGAGTGTTAGGGTTCGGGTTCCGGTGAGGGTTCAGGTTAAGTTTGCGGTGGGGTTAGGGTGAGGCCTAAGGTGAAGGTGAGGGTTAGGGTTAGGGTTAGGGTGACCATTAGGTTGAGGTTTAGTTTTAGGGTTAGGGTTAGGATTAAGGTTAGGGTGAGTGTGAGTGTGAGGGTTAGGGTTAGGGTTAGGCTTCAGCTTTGGGTTAGGCTGAGGGTGAGTGTGGGGATGAGGATTAGGTTTAGAGTGATGGTTCATGTTATGGTTAGCTTGAGGGTTAGGATGATGGTTAGGGTTAGGATTAGGGTTAGTGTGAGGGCTAGGGTAAGTGTGAGGTTTAGGGTTAGGTTTAGGCTTAGGCTTAGGGTTAGGCTGAGGCTGAAGGTGAGGGTGAGGTTAGGGTTAAGTTGATGGTTAGGGTTAAGGTTAGAGTGATTGTTAGGAAGAGGGTTACGTTTAGGGTTACGTTGAGGGTTAGGATTAGGGTTATGGTTAGGGTTACAGTAAGGATGAGGGTTTGGCTGAGGATTAGGTTTAGGGTGAGGGTTAGGATGAGGGTGACAGTAAGAGAAATCTGAGGGTTATGCTGTGGGTGAGGGTTATGGTAAGGGTGAGTGTTCGGGTTAGGGTTAGGGTGAGTTTGAGTGTTAGAATGAGGATTAATGTTAGCGTTAGTGAGAGGTTAAGGGTTAGGATGAGGGTTAGAGTTAGGGTGAGGCTTAGGGTGACATTGAGTGTTAGGGTTAGGGTTAGGATGAGGTTTAGGTGTACGGTGATGGTTAGCATTAGTGTGAAGGTTAATGTTAGGGTTAGTGTTAGTATTAAGGTGAGGGTAAGTGTTAGGGTAAGGTTTAGGTTTAGGCTGAGGTTTAGGATTAGGGTTAGGGTTATGGTTAGGGTGAGGGTGAGGTTTAGGGTTAGAGTTAGGTTTAGAGTGAGGGTTAGGGTTAGGGTTAGGTTTAGTGTTAGGGTTAGGGTTAGGGTGAGGTTCAGTGTGGGGGTGAGAGTTGGTCTTAGCGTTAGGATTAGGATTAGGCTTAAGGTGAGGGTGAGTGTTAGGGTTAGGGTTAGGATTAGTGTTAAGATGAGGGTGAGGTTGAGGGTTACCATTAGGGTGAGTGTTGGGGTTAGGGTTAGAGTGAGGGTTAGGGTGAGGGTTAGGCATAGGCTTAGGGTTTGGGTATGGGCTAGGGTGAGGGTGAGAGTTAGGGTCAGAGTTAGGGTGAGCGTTAGGGTCATGGTTAGGGTTATTGTGAGGGTTAGTGTTAAGGTTAGGGTTAGTGATAGGGTGAGGGTAAGTGTTAGGGCGAGGGTTAGGGTTAGGGTGAAGGTTATCTTTAGGATGAGGGTTAGGGTTAGGTTTAGGGGTATTATTATGGTTATGGTTACGGTGAGCGTGAGGTTGAGGGTGAGGTTTAGGCCTAGGATGAGGTTTAGGTTTCTGGTTAGGATTAGAGTTAGGGTTAGGGTGGGTGTGAGGTTTAGGGTTGGAGTTAGGGTTAGTGATAGTGTTGGGGTTAAGGTGAGTGTTAGAGTTAGTGTTAGGCTTAGGCTTAGGCTTAGGACGAGCATGAGAGTGAGGGTTAGGTTTATGGTTAGGGTGGGGTTTAGGGTTAGGGTTAGGTTGAGGGTGAGGGTGAAGTTGAGGGTTAGGTATAGAGTTAGGGGGAGGGTTAGAGGGAGGGTTACGATTAGGGTTAGAATTAGGGTTATGGTGAGGTTGAGGGTTAGGTTGAGTTTTAGGGTTAGGGTTAGTGTTAGCATTAGTGTGAGGGTTAGGCTTAGGGTTAGGTTTAGTGTTAAGGTGAGGGTAAGTGTTAGGGTGATGTTTTGGGTTAGAGTGAGGGTTATGGTTAAGGTGAGGGTTGGGATTAGGGTTAGGGTTATTGTTAGGGTTAGGTTTAGTGTTACCGTTACTGTGAGCGTGAGCATGAGTGTTAGTGTTAGTGTTAGGGTGAGGTTTAGGGTTTCCCTTAGGGTTAGAGTTAGGGTTAGGGTGAGGGTTAGGTTGAGGGTTAGGGTTGGTGTTCGTGTTAAGTTTAGGGTTAGGGGGAGAGTTAGGGGGAGGGTTAGGTTTAAGGTTAGGATTAGTGTTAGGGTGAGACTGAGTGTGTGTGTTAGGGATAGGTTCAGGGTTAGGCTTAGGGTTAGGCTAAATGTGAGGGTGAGCGTGAGGGTTAGGGTTAGGATGAGGGTTAGAGTTAGAGTTAGGGTGAGGTTTATTGTTAGGGTTAGGGTTAGAGTTAGGGTTAGGCTGAGGGTGAGGTTTAGGTTTAGAGTTAAGGTTAGGGTGAGGGTTAGGGATAGGATTAGGGTTAGGGTGAGGATGAGGGTGGGGGTGAGGATTAGGATTAGGGTTTGGGTTAGGGTTATTGTTAGTGGTATGGTTAGGGTTAAGTTTGAGGTGAGGGTGAGTCTCAGGGTGGGGTGAGGATTAGGGTTATGGTGATTGTTAGGGTTAGGGTTAGTGTTATTGTTAGGGTTAGGGTTAGAGTTATGGTGAGGTTGAGGGTGCGGGTGAGGGTTAGGGTTAGGATTAGGGTGAGGTTTATGGTTAGATATAGGGTAGGGGGAGGGGGAGGGTGAGGTTTAGGGTTAAGGTTAGTGTTAATGTTAAGGTGAGGGTGAGGTTTAGGTTGAGGTTTAGGGTTAGGGTTCGGTTTAATGTGAGGGTTAATTTTAGGGTTAGAGTTATTGTTAGTGTGAGGGTAAGTGTTAGGGTGAGGGCTAAGGTTAGTGTAAAGGATATGGTATGGATGAGGCTTAGGGTTAGGGTTAGGGTTATTGTAAGGGTTAAGTTTAGTGTTATGGTTACTGTGAGGGTATGTGTGAGGGTTAGTATTAGGGTTATGGTCAGGTTTAGATTTAGGTTTAGGTTTAGGGTTAGGGTTAGGTTTAGGGTTAGGGTTAGGGTTAGGGTGAGGGTTTGAGTTATTGTTAGTGTTATGGTTTGGGTTAAGTTTGCGGTGAGGGTGAGGCTGAGGGTGAGGGTTATGGTTAGGGTTAGGGTTAGGGTTAGGGTTAGGGTGAGTTTTAGGGTGAGGGTGAGGGTGAGGGTTAAGGCTAGGATTAGTTCTTGGGTTAAGGTGAGGGTGAGTGTGAGGGTTAGGGTTAGGGTGAGTGTTGCGGTTAGGGTTATATTGAGAGTTAGGGTGAGGGTTATGCTTAGGCTTAGGTTTAGGGTGTGGGCTAGGGTGAGGTTGAGGTTTAGGGTGAGGGTTGGGGTGAGGTTTAGCATTAGGGTTAGTGTTATGGTTAGGGTTGGAGTTAGGGTTAGGCTTAGTGTTAAGCGGAGGGTGAGGGTGAGGTTGAGGGTTAGGGTTAGGTGCGGGTGAGGTTTAGGGTTAAATTTAGTGTTAGGTTGAGGGCTAGTGTAATGGTTAGCCTTTTAGGTTTGGGGTGAGGGTTAGGATGAGGTTTAGGGTTATAATTAGGGTTAGGGTGAAGGCTAGAGTGAGGGTCAGGCTTATTGTTAGCGTTAGGGTGAGGTTTAGGGTTAAGGTTAGTGTTAGAATTATGGTGAGTGCAAGGGTTAGGGTTAGGTTTAGGGTTAGGGTTATTGTTAGGGTTAGGGTTAGAGTTAAGTTAAGGGTAACGGTGAGGGTGAGGATTAGGTTTAGGGTTAGGGTGAAGTTTAGGTTTAGGGTTAGGGTTAGTGTGAAGGTTAAGGTTAGGGTCAGGTGAGGTTTAGGATGAGGTTTAGGGTTAGGATTTGGGTTAGGTTGAGGGCTAGGGTGAGGGTTTGGGTTGGGGATAGGGTTATGTTTAGGATTAGAGTTAGGGTGAGGGTGAGTGTGAGGGTTAGGGTTAGGGTTAGGCTTAGGGTTACGGTGAGGGTTAGGGTTATTGTTTGGGTTAAGGTGATGGTGAGGGTGAGGTTTGGGGTTAGGGTTAGTGTTAGGTTTGGGGTTAGGGTTAGGGTTTCGGTTAGGGTTAGGGTTACGGTTAGGGTTTGGGATACGGTGAGGATTAGGGTTAGGGTTATTCTTAGGGTTAGGCTGAGGGTGAGGTTGGGAGTGAGGATAAGGCAAGGTTTAGGGTTCGAGTTAGGTTTAGAGTTATGGTTAGGGTTATTGTTAGTGTTATGGTTAGGGTTAATTTTGCGGTGAGGGTGAGGCTGAGGGTGAGGTTTATGGTTAGGGTTAACGTTAGGGTTAGGGTTAGGATTAGGGTTAATCTTATTGTTAGGTTTTGGGTTAGAGTTACAGTGAGTTTGAGGGTGATGTTGAGGGTGAGGGTTAGGGTGAAGTTTATGGTGAGGGTTAGGGTTAGGTTGAGGGTAAGTTTTAGGGTTAGAGTTAGGGTTAGGTGGAGGTTTAGGGTGAGGGTTAGGGTTAGGTTTATTGTTAGGGTTAGGGTGAGGGTGAGGTTTATGTTGATGTTTAGGGATATGGTTAGAGTAGAATTAGGGTTAGCGTGAGAGTGAGTTTGAGGGTTAGGTTTAGGGTAAGGCTTAGGCTAAGTGTAAGGCTGAGGGTGAGTTTGGGGGTTAGGATTAGGGTTATGGCGATGGTTAGGGTTGGGGTTAGTGTTATTCTTAGGGTTAGGGTTATAGTTACGGTGAGGGTAGCGGTGCGGGTGAGTGTTAGGGTAAGGTTGAGGTTTAGGGTTCGGGTTAGGGTTGGGGTTAGGGTGAGGGTGAGGGTGAGGTTTAGGGTTAGTGTTAGGGCTAGGGTTATGGTGAGGTTTAGGGTTAGGGTTAGGGTTATTGTTAGGGTAAGGTTTATGTTTACGGTTACATTGAGGGTGTGGGTTAGGGTTAGGGTTACGGTGAGGTTTAGGTTTTGTGTTAGGTTTAGAGTTAGGGTTAGGGTGAGGGTGAGGTTTAGGGTTAGAGTCAGGGTTAGGATGAGGGTTAGGATGAGGTTTAGGGTTAGTGTTAGTGTTAGGGTTAGGGTTAGGGTGAGAGTTAGGGGTAGGGATAGTGTTAGGGATAGGGTTAGGATTAGGGTTAGGGTGAGGGTGACTGTGTGGGTTAGGGTTAGGTTTAGGTTTAGGATTAGGGTTAAGGTTAGGGTGAGTGTGAGTGTTAGGGTTAGGTTTAGGCTTAGGCTTAGGATTAGGCTGAGGGTGAGGGTGAGGGTGAGGGTTAGGTTTAGGGTGAGGTTTAGGGTTAGGTTTAGGGTGAGAGTTAGGTTTCGGGTTAAGTTTAGTTTTAGGGTGAGGGTTAGGGTAAGGGTTACTCTGAGGATGAGGGTTAGTGTTAGGGTTAGGCTTAGGCCTAGGTTGGGGATGAGTATTAGGTTTAGAGTGATGGTTCTCGTTATGTTTAAGTTGAGGGTTAGGATGAGGGTTAAGGTTAGGATTAGGGTTCGGGTGAGGTCTAGGGTGAGTGTGAGGTTTAGGTTGAGTTTAGCCTTAGGTTTAGGATTAGCCTCAGGCTGAAAGTGAGGGTGAGGGTTAGGGTTAGGGTGATGTTTAGGGTTAGGATTGAGGATTAGGGTTAGGATTAGGATGAGGGTTAGGTTTAGGGTGAGGGTTAGGAAGAGGTGATAGTAAGAGTAAAGGTAAGGGTTAGAGAGAGTGTGAGGGTTAGGGTTAGGATTAGGGTTAGGGTTAAGGTTAGGGTGAGTGTGAGGGTTAGGGTTAGGCTTAGGGTTAGGTTTAGGCTGAGGGTGACAGTGAGGGTGTGGGTTAGGTTTAGGGAGAGGGTTAGGGTTAGGTTTAGGGTGAGAGTTAGGTTTTGGGTTAAATTTAGGGTTAGGGTTAGGGTTAGGGTGAGGGTTAGGTTGAGGTTTAGGTTTAGGGTTAAGGTTAGGATTAGAATTAGGGTTCTGGTGAGGGTGAATGTGAGGGTTAGGTTTAGGGTCCGGCTTAGGTTTAGGATTAGGCTGAGGGTGAGTGTGGGGATGAGGATTAGGTTTAGAGTGATGGTTCATATTATGGTTAGGTTGAGGTTTAGGATGAGGGTTAGGGTTAGGATTAGGGTTAGGGTGAGGGCTAGGGTGAGTGTGAGGTTTAGGGTTAGGGTTAGGCTTAGGCTTAGGGCTAGGCTGAGGCTGAAGGTGAGGGTGAGAGTTAGGGTTAGGGTGATGTTTAGGGTTACGGTTAGGGTGAGGGTTAGGATGAGGTTGAGTGTTAGGATGAGGGTGACAGTAAGAGTAAAGGTGAGAGTTATGCTGAGGGTGAGGGTTATGGTAAGTGTGAGGGTTCGGGTTAGATTGAGGATTAGTGTTAGGGTTAGTGTGAGGTTTAGGGTGAGAATGATAAGGGTTAGGGTGAGAGCTAGGGTGAGGGTTAGGGTTTGGGTTAGGGTGAGATTTGGGGTTAGGGTTAGGTTTAGGGTTAGGGTGAGGTTTAGGGTTAGGGTTACAATGAGCGTGATTTAAGTTTACGGTGAAGATGTGGCTGAGGGTGATGTTTAGGGTTAGGGTTAGGGTGAGGATTAGGGTGAGCGTTAGCTTTAGGGTTAGGGTTTGGATTAGTATTATTGTTAGCGTTAGGATTAGAGTTATGCTGAGGGTGAGGGTGAGGGTGAGGGTTAGGGTTAGGGTTAGATTTAGGGTTAGGGTTAGGTTTAGGGTGAGGGTGAGGGTGAGGTTTAGGGTTAGAGTTATTGTTAGGGTGAGGGTTAGGGTGAAGGTTAGGGTTAGGATTAGTGTTAGGGTTAGGGTGAGGGTTAGGATGAGGGTGAGGGTTAGGGTTAGGGTTAGGATTAGTATTAGGTTTAGTTTTAAGGTGAGTGTTTGTGTTAGGCTTAGGTTTAGGGTTAGGCTAAGGGTTAAGCTGAGGGTGAGAGTAAGGGTGAAGGTTAGGGTTAGAGTTCGGGTTAGGGTTAGCGTTAGGGTGAGAATTAGCGTTCGGGTTAATTTTAGTTTTTGGGTGAGGTTTAGCGTTCAGGTTACAGTGAGGGTGGGAGTTAGGGTTATTTTGACGGTTAGGGTGAGGATTAGGGTTAGGGTGAGGGTTAGGGTTAGGGTTAGGGTGAGTGTTAGGATGAGGATTAGGGTTAGTATTAGGGTTAGGGTGAGGGGTAGGGTGAGGGTGAGGGTTAGGGTTAGTGTTAGGGTGAGGTTTAGGGTTAGGGTTAGGGTTAGGGTTAGGGTGAGGGTTAAGGTTAGGATAAGGGTTAGGGTGAGGGTGATTGTTAGGGTTAGGTTTAGGGTTACGATTATTTTTAGTGTTATGGTTTTGGTTACGTTTGCAGTGAGGGTGAGGCTGAGGGTGAGGGTTAGATATATGATTAGGGTTATTGTTAGGTTTAGGGTTAGGATTAGTGTTATTGTTAGGGTTAGTGTTAGAGTTACGGTGAGGGTGAGGGTGAGGGTTAGGGTGAGGTTGGGTTTGAGGATTTCGGTTGGAGTGATGGTTAGTGTTAGGGTTAGGGTGAGGGTTAGGAGGAGGGTTAGGGTTAGGATTAGGGTTAGGGTGAGGGCTAGGGTGTGGTTGAGGGTTAGGTTTAGGTTTAGGCTTAGGGTTAGTCCGAGGGTGAGGTTGAGGGTAAGGGTTCGGGTTAGGATGATGGTTAGGGTTACGGTTAGGGTGAGGGTTAGGATGAGGGTTAGGGTTAGGGTGAGGGTTAGGGTGAGGGTGACGGTACCATAAAGGTGAGGGTTAGGCTGAGGGTGAGGGTTAAGATAAGGATAAGGGTTAGGGTTAGGGTGAGGTTTAGGGTTAGGGTTAAACTTAGGGTTAGGGTAAGGGTGAGGGTTAGATTAAGAATTAGGGTTAGGGTTAGTGTGAGGTTTATGGTGAGGGTTAGGATTAGGGAGAGGGTTTGGGTGACAATTAGGGTTATGGTGAGGGTGTGGGTTAGGTTTAGGGTTAGGGTGAGTTTTAGTGTTAGGTTAAGTTTTAAGATTAGTGTGAGGGTTAGTGTTAGGGTTAGGCTTAGTGTAAGGGTGAGGGTAAGTGTTAGGTTGAGGGTTAGGGTTAGGGTGAGTGTTATGGTTAGGGTGAGGGTTAGAGTTAGGGTTAGGCTTATTGTTATGGTTAGGGTTAGGGTTACCCTTACAGTGAGGGTGAGGGTTAGGGTTAGGTTTAATGTGAGATTTAGGGTTAGGCTTATGGTTAGTGTTTGGGTTAGGGTTAGGATTATTGTTAGGGTGAAGGCTAGGGTGAGGGTGAGGGTTAGGGTTGGGGTTAGTGTTGGGAATAGTGTTAGGGTGAGGATGAGTTTGTGGTTTATGTTAGGGTTGGAGTTAGGGTTAGGCTTAGTGTTAGGCGTAGGGTGAGGGTGAGGGTGAGGGTTAGTGTTAAGTGAGGGTGAGATTTAGGGTTATATTTAGCTAGTGTGATGGTTAGGCTTTTAGGGTTAGAGTGAGGGTTAGGATGAGGTTTAGGGTTAGGATTAGTGTTAGGGTGAGGGCTAGAGTGAGGGTGAAGTTTATGGTTAGCACTAGGATGAGGTTTAGTGTTAAGGTTATGGTTAGAGTACGGTGAGTGTGAGGATTAGGGTTAGGTTTAGGTTTAGGGTTATTGTTAGGCTTAGGGTTAGAGTTAAGTTGGGGGTAAGGGTGAGGGTGAGGATTACGTTTAGGGTTAGGGTTAGGTTTAGGATGAGGTTTAGGGTTAGGATTAGGGTTTGTTTGAGGGCTAGGGTGAGGATTAAGGTGAGGGTTAGGGACAGTGTTAGGTTTAGGATTAGGGTTAGGGTGAGGTTTAGGTTTTGGGTTAGGTTTAGAGTTAGGGTTAGGGTGAGGGTGAGGTTTAGGGTTAGAGTCAGGGTTAGGGTGAGGGTTAGGTTGAGATTTAGGGTTAGGGATAGTGTTAGGGTTAGGGTAAGGGTGAGAATTAGGGGGAGAGGTAGTGTAAGGGTTAGGGTTAGGATTAGGGTTAGGGTGAGGGTAAGTGTGTGGGTTAACGTTAGTTTTAGGTTCAGGCTTAAGGTTAGGCTGAGGGTGAGTGTTTGTGTTAGCGTCAGGGTTAGGGTTAGGCTTAGGGTTAGGCTGAGGGTGAGGTTGAGGGTGAGAAAGTTAGCCTTAGGGTGAGGGTTAGTCATAGGGTTAGGAGGAGGGTTAGGTTGAGGTTTAGGGTTAGGATTAGGGTTTGGGTGAGCGCTAGGGTGAGGGTTAGGTTTAGGGTTAGGGTGAGCGAGAGGTTTAGGGTTAGGGTTAGGGTGAAGCTGAGGGTGTGCGTTAGGGCTAGGGTTAATGTTAGCGTTAGGGTTAAGATGAGGGTTAGGGTGAGCATGAGGGTTAGGGTTAGGTTTAGGGTTAGGATTAGGGCAAACGTGAGGGTGAGTATGTGTGTAAGGGTTAGGTTTAGGGTTAGGCTTAGGGTTAGGCTGAGGGTGAGGTTGAGGGTGAGGGTTAGCATTAGGGTGAGGGTTAGGTTTAGGGTTAGGGGAAGGGTTAGGATGAGGGTTAGGGTTAGGATTAGGGTTAGGGTGAGGGCTAGGGTGAGGGTGAGCTTTAGGGCTAGGGTTAGGATGAGGTTTGGGTTTAGGGTGAGGGTTAGGATGAGGGTGAGGTTTAGGGTTACTGTTACGGTTAGGATGAGATTGAGGTGAGGAATAGGGTTATGGTTAGTGTTAGGCTTAAGGTTAAGGTGAGGGTTAGGGTGAGGGTCAGGGTTAGGGTTAGGGTTAGGATTAGGATTAAGTTTAGGGTTAGGGTGAGGTTTATTGTTATGATTAGGGTTATGGTTATGGTGATGGTTAGGGTGATGGTAATGTTTAGGGTTAGGGTTAGGCTGAGGGTGAGGGTGAGGGTTCAGGTTAGGGTGAGGGTTAGGGTTAGGGTTAAGGTGAGAGTTAGGGTTTGGGTTAAGTTTAGGGTTAGAGTGATTTTTAGGGTAAGGATTTTGGTGACGGTGACGGTTAGAGTTAGGTTGAGGGTTAGGGTGAGGGTTAGGATAAGGGTTAGGGTTAGGATTAGGTTTAGGGTGAGGGCTAGGGTGAGGGTGAGGTGTAGGGGTAGGGTTAGGGTGAGGTTTAGGTTTAGGTTTAGGGTTAGGGTTAGGGTTAGGGGGAGTGGGAGGTTTAGGGTTAGAGTTAGGGTTAGGGGGTGGCTGAATGTGAGGGTTAGGGGTAAGGTTAGTGTTAGGGTTAGGGGGAGGGTTAGGGTGAGGGTGAGTGTTAGGCATAGGGTTAGAATTAGGATTAGGGTAAGGATTAGGGTGAGTGTAAGGGTTAGGGTTAGGGTTAGGATGAGGGTAAGTGTTAGGGTGAAGGTTAGGGTTAGGGTGAAGGATTTGGTTAGGATGAGGGATAGGTTTAAGGTTAGGGTTATTGTAAGGGTTAGGGTTAGTGTTATGGTTACTTTGAGGGTGTGGCTGAGAGTTAAGATTAGGGTTAGGTTTAGGTATAGGTTTAGGTTTAGAATTAGGGTTAGGGTTAGGTTTAGGTTTAGGGTTAGGTTTAGGGTTACGGTGAGGGTTAGGGTTATTGTTAGTGTTATGGTTTGGGTTAATTTTGCGGTGAGGGTTAGGCTGAGGGTGAGGGTTATGCTTAGGGTTAGGGTTAGGGTTTCTGTTAGTGTTAGGGTTAGGGTGAGGTTTAGGGTGAGGGTGAGGGTTAGGGATAAGTTTAGGATTAGGTCTAGGGTTAAAGTGAGGGTGAGTGTGAGGGTTAGGGTTAGAGTTAGGGTTAGGATTAGAGTTAGGGTCAGGGTGAGGTTTAGGATTAGGGTGAGGGTTGGGGTTATGGTTAGAGTGAGAGTTAGGGTGAGGGTTAGGCTTATGCTTAGATTTAGGGTGTGGGCTAGGGTGAGGTTGAGGGTTAGGATGAGGGTTAGGGTTAGGGTTAGTGTTAGGGTTAGGGTTGGAGTTAGGGTTAGGCTTAGTGTTAGGCAGAGGATGAGGGTGAGGGTGAGGGTTAGGGTTAGTTGAGTGGGAGGTTTAGGGTTAGATTTAGTGTTAGATGGAGGGCTAGTGTGAGGGTTAGGGTTTTAGGGTTAGGGTGAGGGTTAGGATGAAGTTTAGGGTTATGATAAGGGTTAGTATTAGGGTTAGGGTAAGGGCCAGAGTGAGGGTGACGCTTATGGTTAACGTTAGGGTCTGGTTTAGTGTTAGGGTTAGGGTTAGAGTTACTGTGAGTGTGAGGGTTAGGGTTAGCTTTAGAGTTAGGGCTATTGTTAGGGTTAGGTTTAGAGTTTAGTTGAGGGTAAGGGTTAGGTTTAGGTTTAGGGTTTGGGTTTCTTGTTAGGGTTAGGGTTAGAGTTAAGTTGAGGGTAAGGTTGAGGGTGAGGTTTAGGTTTAGGGTTAGGGTGAGGGTTAGGGTTATTGTTACTGTTATGGTGTGGGTTAAGTTTGCGGTGATGGTGAGGCTGAAGGTGAGGGTTATGGTTTTGGTTAGGGTTAGGGTTAGTGTTAGGGTTAGGGTCAGGGTGAGGTTTATGGTTTGGGTTAGGGTTAGCTTTAGGGCTAGGCTGAGGGTGAGGTTGAGGGTTAGAAAGTTAGGGTTAGGGTGAGGGTTAGTCATAAGTTTAGGTGGAGGTTTAGAATGAGGTTTAGGGTTAGGATTAGGGTTTGGGTGAGGGCTAGGGTGAGGGTGAGTGTTATGGTTCGGGTGAGGGTGAGGTTTAGGGTGAGGGTTAGATTGAGGGTTATGGTGAGGGTTAGGGTTAGCTTTAGTGTGAGGGT
Organism: Dipodomys merriami; assembly: GCF_024711535.1. Lineage (NCBI taxonomy): Eukaryota > Metazoa > Chordata > Mammalia > Rodentia > Heteromyidae > Dipodomys > Dipodomys merriami. The sequence continues at coordinate 44,497 of NW_027202428.1, forward strand.
GAAGTTTAGGATTAGAGTTAGGGTTAGGGTGAGGCTGATTGTGAGGGTTAGGGTTAGGGTTAGGGTTAGAGGTAGGGATAGGTTGAGGGTTAGGGTGTGGGTGAGGGTTAGGATTAGGTTTAGGGTAAGGTTTAGGGTGAGTGTGAGGTTTAGGGTAAGGGTTAGGGTTAGGTTTAGGGTAGGATGAGGGGGAGGGGGAGGGTTAGGGTTAGGGTGAGTGTTAGGGTTAGGGTTAGGGTGAGAGTTAGGGTTCAGGTTAAGTTTAGGGTTAGGATGAGGGTTAGGGTTAGGGTTAGTGTTAGGGTGAGGGTTAGGGTTAGGGTTAGGGTGAGGGTGAGGGTTAGGATGAGGATTAGGGTTAGGATTAGGGTTAGGGTGAGGGCTATGATGAGGGTGAGTGTTAGGGTTAGTGTTAGCATGAGGTTTAGGTTTAGGGTTAGGGTGAGTGTTAGGATGAGGGTTAGGGTTACAGTGAGGGTGAGGGTTAACCTTAGGTTTAGGGTTAGGATTAGGGTAAGGGTTAGGGTGAGTGTTTGTATTAAGGTTAGGTTTAGGGTTATATTTAAGGTTAGGATTATTGTTATTGTTATTGTTAGGGTTAGAGTTAAGGTGTGGGTGACGGAGAGGGTGAGGGTGTGGGTTACGGTGAGGTTTAGGGTTAGGGTTAAGATTAGGGTTACAGTGAGGGTGAGGTTTAGGGTTAGATTTAGGGTTAGGGGGAGGGTTAGATCGAGGGTTAGGGTTAGGGTTAGTGTTAGGTTTAAGGTTAGGGTGAGGGTTAGCTTGAGGTTTAGATTTAGGGTTAGGGTTAGGATTAGGGTTATGGTGAGCATGACTGTGAGGGTTAGGGTTAGGGTTAGGCTGAGGGTGAGGCTGGGGGTGAGGATTAGGTTTAGGCTAATGGTAAGCGTTAGGGTGATGGTGAGGGTTAGTTTGAGGGTTAGAGTTAGGATTAGGGTTAGGGTGAGTGCTAGGGTGAGGTTGAGGGTTAGGGTAAGGCTTAGGCTTGGGCTTAGGCTTAGGCTGAGTTTGAGTTTGAGGTTGAGCGTTAGGGTTAGGGTGATGGTTAGGTTTACGATTAGGGTGTTGGTTAGGATGAAGTTTAGGTTTAGGGTAAGGGTTAGGGTGAGGAGGATGGTAAGGGTAAACGTGAGGGTGAGGGTTAAGATAAAGGTGAGGGTTAGGTTTAGGTTTAGGGTTAGGGTAAGGGTTAGGTTTAGGGTTAGGGTGAGGTTTAGATTGAGCATTAGGGTTAGGGTTAGTGTAAGGTTTCGGGTGAGAATGAGGGTTAGGGTTAGGGTGAGGGTGAGGGTTAGAACTAGGGTTCAGGTGAGGGCTAGGGTGAGGGTGAGGGTTAGTGTTATGCTTAGTGTTAGTGTTAGGGTGAGTGGATGTGTTAGAGTGAGGGTTAGGGTTACGGTGAGGGTTAAGGTTAGGGTTAGGGTTAGGGTTTGGGTTAGGGTTTTTGTTAGGGTTAGGGTTACGGTTACGGTTATGGTGAAAGTGAGGGTGAGGTTTAGGGTTAGTTATAGTGTTAGGGTTATGGTGAGGGTTACGTTGAGGGTTGGGTTTAGGGTTAGTGTTAGTTTTAGATTTAGGGTGAGAGTTAGGGGCAGGCTGAGGGTTAGGGTTAGGGTTAGGGTTAGGATTAGTGTTAAGGTGAGGGTGAATGTATGTGTTAGGGTTAGATTTAGGGTTAGGCTTAGGGTTAGCCTGAGCGTGCGGTTCAGGGTGAGGGTAAGGGTTAATGTGAGGGTTAGGTTTAGGGTTAGGTTGAGGGTTTGCATGATGGTTAGGGATACAGTGAGGGTGAGGTTTAGGGTTAGTGTGAGGGTTAGGGTTAGGATTAGGGTTAGGTTGAGGGTAGGTTTTAGGATTAGGGTTAGGTTTAGGGTTAGGGTTTGGTTTAGGGTTAGGATTAGTGTTATTGTTAGGGTTAGGATTAGAGTTACTGTGAGGGTGAGGGTGAGGGTGAGCGTTAGGGTAATGTTTAGGGTGAGGTTTTGGGTTAGGGTTAGGATTAGGGCTAGGGTAAGGTTAGGTTTATGGTTAGACTTAGGGTTAGGGGAAGGGTTAGGATGAGTGTTAGGGTTAGGGTTAATGTTAGGGTTAAGGTTAAGGTGAGGGTTAGGTTGAGGTTTAGGGTTAGGGTTAGGGTGAGGTTTAGGGTTAGGGTTAGAGTTAGGGTGAGGGTTGGGTTTAGGGTTAGATTTAGGGTTAGGGTGAGGCTTAGGGTGAGGGTTAGGGTTAGGGTTAGTGTTAGAGTTAGGGAGAGGGTGAGGATTAGGGTGAGGGTGAGGGATAGGCTTAGGTTTAGGATTTGGTTTAGGATAAAGATTAGGGTGAGGGTTAGGGTGAGGGTTAGGGTTAGGGATAGGGTTAGGTTTAGGATTAGGGTTAGGGTGAATGTGAGTGTGAGGGTTAGGTTTAGGGTTAGTGTTAGGTTTTGGGTTAGGGTTAGTGTTAGTGTTAAGGTGAGGGTTAGGGTTAGGTTTATGTTTAGGATTAGGCTTAGGTTTAGGCTGAGGGTGACAGTGGGTGTGAGGATTAGGTTTAGGGTTATGGTAGGGATAAGGTTATTGTTAGTGTTATGGTTATGGTTAAGTTTGTGGTGAGGGTGATGCTGAGGGTGAGGGTTATGTTTAGGTTTAAGATTAGGGTTAGGATTACGGTTAGGCTTAGGCTTAGGCTGAGGGTAATGGTGGGGGTGAGGATTAGAGTTAGGGTTAGGGTTATTTTTAGTGTTATGGTTAGGGTTAAGTTTGCAGTGAGGTGAGGCTGAGGGTGAGGGTTATGTTTAGGTAAGGGTTAAATTTAGGCTTAGTGTTAGTGTTAGGGTAAGGGTTAGAGTTATGGTGAGTTTGAGGGTGAGGGTGAGGGTTAGGGTTAGGTTGAGGTATAGGGTGAGGTTTAGGGTTAGTGTTAGGGTGAGGGTGAGGGTGAGGTTTAGGGTTAAACTTAGGGTTAGGGGGAGTGTTAGGGTGAGGTTTAGGGTAGGGTTAGTGTTAGGGTTAGAGTGAGGGAAAGGGTTAGGTTCATGTTTAGGGATAGGGTTAGGTTTAGGAGTAGGCTTAGGGTGAGGGTGAGTGTGAGGGTTAGGGTGAGGGTAAGGTTTAGGGTTATGGTGAGGGTTTGGATGAGGTTTAGGGTTAGAGTGAGGGTGAGGTTTAGGGTTAGTGTGAGGGTTAGGGTTAGGATTACTGTTAGGGTGAGGTAGGTGTTAGGATTAGGGTTATGGTTAGTGTTAGGGTTAGGTTAAGGGTTAGGATTAGTGTTATTGTTAGGGTTAGGATTAGAGTTACTGTGAGGGTGAGGCTGAGGGTGAGCGTTAGGGTTATGTTTAGGGTGAGGTTTAGGATTTGGGTTAGGATTAGTGTTAGGGTAAGTCTGAGGTTCATGGTTAGACTTAGGTTTAGGGGGAGGGTTAGGTTGAGGGTTAGGTTTAGGGTTACTGTTAGGGTTAGGGTTAAGGTGAGGGTTAGGTTGAGGTTTAGGGTTCGGGTTAGGGTGAGGTTTAGGGTTAGTGTGATAGTTAGGGTGAGGGTGTGGTTTAGGGTAAGAGTTAGGCTGAGGGTGAGGGTTAGGGTTACGGTTAGTGTTAGAGTTAGGGATAGGGTGAGGGTTAGGGTGAGGGTGAGGGTTAGGCTTAGGGTTAGGATAAGGGAAAGGGTGAGGGGTAGGGAGAGGGTTAGGGTTAGGGATAGGGTTAGGTTTAGGATTTGGGTTTGGGTCAGGGTGAGTGTGAGGATTAGGGTTAGGGTTAGGGTTAGGGTGAGCGTTAGGGTTAGGGTTTGGGTTAGGGTGAGGGTGAGGCTGAGGATTATGGTTATGTTTAGGGTTATGGTTATGTTTAGGGTTAGGTTTAGGTTTAGTGATAGTGTTACGGTGAGGTTTAGGGTTAGGTTTAGGGTTTGGATTAGGCTTAGGTTTAGGCTGACGGTGAGAGTGGGGGTGAAGATTAGGATTAGGGTTAGGGTTAGGGATAGGGTTATTGTTAGTGTTATGGTTAGGATTAAGTTTGTGGTGCGGGTGACCCTGAGGGTAAGGGTTATTGTTAGGGTTAAGGTTAGGGTTAGGATTAGGGATAGGCTTAGGGTTAGACTGAGGGTGATGGTGGAGGAGAGGATGAGGGTTAGGGTTAGGGTTATTGTTAGTGTTATGGTTAGGGTTAAGTTTGCGGTGAGGGTGAGGCTGAGGGTGAGGGTTATGTTTAAGGTTAGGGTTAAGTTTAGGGTTAGTGTTATTGTTAGGGAAAGGTTTAGATTTACGGTGAGGTTGAGGCTGAGGGTGAGGGTTAGGGTTAGGGTGAGGTGTAGGGTGAGATTTAGGGTTAGGGTTAGGGATAGGGTGAGGGTGAGGTTTAGGGTTAGAATTAGGGTTAGGGGTAGGGTTAGGGTGAGGTTTAGGGCTAGGGTTAGTGTTAGGGTTAGGGTTAAGGAAAGGGTTAGTTTGAGGTTTAGGGATAGGGTTAGGCTTAGGGTGAGGGTGAGTGTGACAGTTAGGGTGAGGGTTAGGTTTAGGCTTAGGTTTAGGCTGAAGCTGAGGGTGGGGTTAGGATTACGGTTAGGGTGACGGTTAGGTTTAGGGTTAGGTTGAGGGTTAGGATGAGAGTTAGTGTTAGGATTGGGATTAGGGTGACGGCTAGGGTGAGGTTGAGGGTTAGGGTAAGGCTTAGGCTTAGGCTTAGGGTTAGGATGAGTGTGAGGTTGAGGGTGAGGGTTAGGTTTAGGGTTATGATTAGGTTTATGGTTAGGGGGAGGGTTAGGACGAGGTTTTGTGTTAGGTTGAGGGTTAGGTTGAGGATGATGGTAAAGGTAAAGGTGAGGTTTCGGCTGAGAGTGAGGGTTTCGTTAAGGGTGAGGTATAGGGTTAGGTTTAGGGTTAGAATAAGGGTTAGGGTTAGGGTAAGGGTTAAATTGAGGATTAGGTTTAGGGTTAGTGTGAGGTTTAGGGTGACGATGAGGTTTAGGGTTAGGGTGAGGGTGAGGGTTAGAATTAGGGTTTGGGTGAGGGCTATGCTGAGGGTGAGGGTGAGGGTTAGGGTTTTGGTTAGGCTGAGGTTTAGGGTTTGGATTAGGGTTAAATTTAGGTTTACGGTGAATTGTGAGGTTTAGGGTTAGAGTTAGGGTTAGGATTATGGTTGGGGTTAGAGATAGGGTGAGGTTTAGGATTAGGATGAGTGTTAGGGTTAGTGTGAGCGTGAGTGTTAGTGTTAGGGTTAGTGTTAGGGTGAGGGTAAGCGTTATGGTGAGGCTTAGGGTTAGGTTTAGGGTTTTGGTTAGGGTGAGGGTTAGGGTTAGGGTTAGGGTTAGTGTGAGGTTGAGGTTTAGGGTTAGATATAGGGTTAGAGGGAGGTTTAGGGTGAGGGTTAGGGTTAGGGTTAGTGTGAGGGTGAGGTTTAGGTTGAGGTTTAGGGTTAGGGTTAGGGTTAGGGTTAGTGTGACGGATAGTGTTAGGGTGAGGGTAAGTGTTAGTGTGAGGGTTAGGGTTAGGGTGAGTGTTATGGTTAGGATGAGGGTTAGTATTAGGGTTAGTGTTATTGTTAGGGTTAGGTTTAGGGTTACGGTTACAGTGAGGGTGACGGTTAGGGTTAGGGATAGGGTGAGGTTTAGGGTTAGGGTTAGGGTAAGGGTAAGGGTTTGGATGAGGGTTAGTGTTACGGTGAAGGTGAGGGTTAGGGTTCGGGTGAGGGTTAGGTTTAGGATTAGGGTTAGGGTGAGGGTGAGTTTTAGGATTAGGGTTAGGGTTAGGTTTAGGTTTAGGTTTAGGTTTAGGATTAGTGTTATTGTTAAGGTTGTGGTTAGATTCATGCTCAGGGTAAGGGTGAGGGTGAGGGTTAGGGTGAGGGTTAGGTTATGGATTAGGGTTAGGGTTAAGATTAGGTTTAAGGTGAGGGTGAGGTTTAAGGTTAGATTTACAGTTAGGGGGAGGGTTAGTTCGTGGGTTAGTGTTAGTGTTAGTGTTAGTGTTAGGGTTAAAGTTAGGGTGAGGGTTAGATTGAGGTTAAGGTTTAGGGTTAGGATGAGGGTTAGGTTGAGGGTGACTGTGAGGGTTAGAATTAGGGTTAGGTTGAGGCTGATTTTGAGGTTTAGGGTTAGAGTTCTTGTTAGAGTTAGTGTTAGGATGAGGGTTAGGGTGAGTGTGAGGGTTAGGCTTTGGGTTAGGATTGAGATTAGGATAAGGGTTATGGTTATTGTGAGGGTTAGGGTTAGGGTTAGGGTTAGGGTGAGGGTGAGGGTGAGGGTGAGGGTGAGGGTTAGGGTGAGGGTTAGGGTTAGGGTTAGGGTGAGAGTTAGGTTTCGGGTGAAGTTTGGAGTTTGGATGAGGGTTAGGATTAGGGTTATGTTGAGTGTGAGGGCTAGGATTAGGTTGAGGGTTAGGGTTAGGTTTAGGGTTAGGGTGTGGGTTTGTGTTAGGTTTAGTGTGAGGGTTAGCGTTAGGGTGAGGGTTTGGATGAGGGTTAAGTTTATGGTGAGGGTGAGGGTTAGGATTATGTTTAGGATTAGGTTTAGGGTGAGGGTGTGTGTTAGGATTAGGGTTATGGTTAGGGTTAGGGTTAGGTTTAGGATTAGGATTAGTGTTATTTTTAGGGTTAGAGTTAGAGTTCAAGTGAGGGTGAGGGTTAGGGTGAGGTTTGGTTAGGGGTAGGATTAGGGTTAGGGTAAGGGTGAGTTTTATGGTTAGATTTAGGTTTAGGGGGAGGGTTAGTTCGTGGGTTAGGGTTAGGTTTAGTGTTAGGGTTAAGGTTAGGGTGATGGTTAGGTTGAGGTTAAGGTTTAGGTTTAGGGTTAGGTTTATGATTAGGGTTAGGGTGAGGATAAGTGTGAGTGTTAGGCTTAGGGTTAGGCCTCGGCTTAGGTTTAGGCTGAGGGTGAGTGTGGGCGTGAGGATTAGGGTTAGGGTGATGGTTAGGTTTAAGGTTAGGTGACGGTTAAGATGAGGGTTAGGGTTAGGATTAGGGTTAGGGTGAGGGCTAGGGAGAGGGTGAGGGTTAGGGTAAGGGTTAGGCTTAGGCTTAGGGTTAGGCTGAGTTTGAGGTTGAGGGTGAGGATTAGGGTTAGGGTGATGTTTAGGTTTATGGTTAGGGTGAGGGTTAGGATAAGGTTTATGGTTAGGGGGAGGTTTAGGGTGAGGATGATCGTAAGGGTAAAGGTGAGGTTTAGGCTGAGGGTGAGGGTTAAGATAAGGTTGTGGGTTAGGGTTAAGTTTAGGTTAGGGGAAGGGTTAGGGTTAGGGTTAGGGTGAGGGCTAGATTGAGGTTTAGGGTTAGGGTTAGTGTGAGGTTTAGGGTGAGGATGAGGGTTAGGGTTAGGGTGAAGGTGAGGGTTAGAATTAGGTTTAGGGTGAGGACTAGGGTGAGGGTGATGGTTTGGGTTGGGGTGTGGTTTAGATTAGGTTGAGGGTTAGGGTTAGTGTGAGGGTTAGTGTTAGGGTTAGTTTTAGTGTTAGGGTGAGAGTAAGTGTTAGGGTGAGGGATAGAGTTAGGGTGAGGTTTATGGTTAGGGTGAGGGTTATGGTTAAGTTTGTTGTTAGGGTTAGGGTTACTTTTTCAATGAGCGTGACGGATAGGGTTAGGGGGAGGGGAGGCTTATTATTTGAGTTAGGGTTAGGGTGAGGCTGAGGGTGAGGGTTAGGTTTAGGGTTAGTGTTAGGTTTAGGGTTAGTGTGAGGGTTAGGGTTAGACTTAGGCTTTGGCTTAGGCTTAGCCTTAGGCTGAGCATGAGGGTGAGGGTTAGGGTTAGGGTGAGGGTTAGAATAAGGTTTAGGGTTAGGATTAGTGTTAGGGTGAGAGCTAGGCTGAGGGTTAATGTGAGTGTTAGGTTTAGGGATAGGGTTAGGTTTAGGATTAGAGTTAGGGTGAGGGTGAGGGTGAGGGTTAGGTTTAGGGTTAGGCTTAGGGTTAGGGTGAGGGTAAGGGTTAGGGTTTGTGTTAGGGTGAGGGTGAGGCTGAGGATTAGGGTTTGGTTCAGATTTTGGGTTAGGGTTGGGGTTAGGTTTAAGGTGATGGTTAGGGTTAGGGTTAGGCTTAGGATTAGGGTCAGGCTGAGGGTGAGGGTGTGGGTTAGGGTTAGTTTTGGGTTAAGGTGAGGGTGAGGCTGTGGATTAGGTTTACGTTTAGGGTTAGTGTTAGGGTTAGGGTTATGTTTAGGCATAGGGTTTGGGTTAGCGTGAGGTTTAGGTTTAGATATAGGGTTAGGCGGAGGGTTAGGGCAAGGGTTAGGAATAGGATTATTGTTAGGGTTAGGGTGAGGGTGAGGGTTAGGTTGAGGTTTAGGTTTAGGGTTAGGGTTAGGGTTAGTGTGAGGGTTAGTGTTAGGGTTAGGGTTAGTGTTAGTGTAAGGGTAAGTGTTAGGGTGAGGGTTTTGTTTAGGGTGAGGGTTATGGTTAGGGTGAGGGTTAGGATTAGCTTTAGGGTTATTGTTAGGGTTAGGTTTAGGGTTACAGTTACAATGAGGGTGAGTGTGAGGGTTAGGGTTAAGTTTAGGGTGATGTTTAGTGTTTGAGTTAGGGTTAGAGTGAGGGTTAGGGTGAGGGTGAGGTTTAGGGAAAGAGTTAGGGTTAGGGTGAGTGTTAGATTGAGGTTTAATGTTAGGGTTAGTGTTATTGTTAGGGTGAGGGTGACAGTTGGGGGTTGTTATTGTTAGCGTTAGCGTTAGGGTTATGGTGTGGGTGAGGTTTAGTGTTAGAATTAGGGTTAGGGTGAGGCTGAGTGTGAGGGTTAGCTTTAGGGTTAGTGTTAGGGTTAGGGTGAAGGTTAGGGTGAGGGTGAGGGTTAGGGCTAGGGTTAAGATTAGGATTAGGTTTAGGGTTAGAGTGAGTGTGATGGTTAGGTTTAGGGTTTGGGTTAGCCTTATGTTTAGGCTGAGGGTGAGGGTGAGGGTTAGGTTTAGGGTGAGGGTTAGAGTTAGGGTTAGGGTAAGGTTTAGTGTTAGGTTTAGGGTTAGGATGATGGTGAGGTTTAGGGGTAGAGTTAGGATTAGGGTGAGGTTGAGTGTGAGTGTTAGGGTTAGGGTTAATGTTAGGCTTAGGTTTAGTCTGAGGGTGAGGGTGAGTTTTAGGGTTAAGTTTAGGATGAGGTTTAGGTTTAGGGTTAAGGTTAGAATTAGTGTTATGGTGAGATTAATTGTAGGGTTAGGGTTAGGGTCAGTGTTAGGGTTAGGTTTAGGGTGAGTGTTAGGGTTAGGCTTAGGCTTAGGCATAGTCCGAACATGAGGGTGAGGGTTAGGGTTAGGGTTAGGGTGATGGTTCGGGTTAGGGTTAGTGTTATTGATAGGGTTAGGGTTAGAGTTACAGTGAGGGTGAGGGTGAGGGTGCGGGTGAGGTTTAGGGTTAGGGTTAGGGTTAGAATTAGGGTTAGGGTGAGGGTGAGTGCGTGGGTTAGGGTTAGGTTTAGGGTTAGGCTTAGGGTTAGACTAAGGGTGAGGTTAGGGGTGACTGTTAGGGCTAGGGTGAGTGTTAGGTTTAGGGTTAGGGTGAGGGGTAGGATGAGGATTAAGGTTAGGATTAGGGTTAGGGTGAGGGCTAGGGTGAGGTTGAGGGTTAGGGTTAGGTTTACCGTGAGGGACAGGTTTAGGGTTAGAGTTAGGGTTAGGGTGAGGGATAGGGTGAGGTTTAGGGTTAGGATTAGTGTTATGGTTAGGGTGAGGGTGAGGGCTAGTTTTAGGATGAGGGTTAGGTTTAGGGTGATGGTTAGGGTTAGGGTTACGGTGGGTTCAGTGTTAGGGTTAGGTTGAGGGTTAGAATTAGGTTTAGGGTTAGGTTGAGAGTTAGGGTTAGGATTAAGGTGAGGGTTTGGATGAGGGTTAAGGTTACAATTAGTTTTAAGGTGAGTGCTAGAGTGAGGGTGAGGGTTATTGTTAGGGTTAGGGTGAGGTTTAGGGTTAGGGTTAGGTTTACAGTGAAGGTGAGGGTTAGGGTTAGGGTTAGAGTTACACTGAGGGTGAGGGTAAGGATCAGGGTTAGGGTGAGGTTTAGGGTTTGGGTTATGGTTAGGGTGAGGGTGAGGTTTAGGGTTAGAGTTAGGGTTAGGGGGAGGGTTATGGTGAGTGTTAGAGTTAGGGTTAGTGTTAGGGTTAGGGTTAGGGTGAGTGTTAGATTGAGGTTTAATGCTAGGGTTTGGGTTATGTTTAGGATTAGGTTGACTGTGAGGGTGAGTGTGAGGGTTAGGGTGAGTTTGAGGTTTATGGTTAGGGTTACAGTGAGGGTGAAGGTTAGGGTAAGGGTGAGAGTTTGGGTTCGGGTCAGGGTGAAGTTTAGGATTAGGATTAGGGTTAGGTTTAGAGTTACAGTGAGGGTGAGGGTGAGGGTGAGGGTAAGGATCACGGTTAGGGTGAGGTTTAGGGTTAGGGTTATGGTTAGGGTCATGGTGAGGTTCAGGGTTAGAGTTAGGGTTAGGGGGAGGGTTAGGGTTAGTGTTAGGCTGAGTATTAGATTGAGGTTTAATATTAGGGTTAGGGTTACGTTTAGGATTAGGTTTACGGTGAGGGTGAGTGTGAGGGTTAGGGTTAGGGTTCGGATTAGGCTTAGGGTTAGGCTGAGGATATGGTTGGGGATGAGGATTAGGTTTAGAAAGATGGTTAGGGTTAGGGTTAGGTTAAAGGTTAGGGTGAGGTTTAGGGTGAGTGCTTGGGTGAGGGTGAGTGTTAAGTTTAGGTTTAGGCTTAGGCTTAGGTTTAGGCTGAGGCTGAGGGTGAGGGTGAGGGTAGGATTAGGGTGATGGTTGGGATTCCCGTTAGGGTGAGGGTTAGGATGAGGATTAGGGTTAGGGTGAGGGTTAGTGTGAGGGTGACGGTAAGGTTAAAAGTTATCGTTAGGCTGAGGGTGAGGGTTATGGTAAGTGTGTGGGTTAGGGTTAGGGTGAGGTTGAGGGTTAGGGTTAGCACGATGGTTAGGGTTAGTGTGAGGGTTAGTGTTAAGGTGAGTGTTAGTGTTAGGGTGAGGGTAAGTGTTAGGGTGAGGGTTAGTGTTAGGGTGATGGTTATCCTTAGGATGAGGATTAGGGTTAGGGTTAGGGTTATTGTTAGGGTTAGGGTTAGGGTTACGCTTGAGGGTGAGGGTGAGTTTGAGGTTTAGGGTTAGGATGAGGTTCAGGATTAGGGTTAGGGTTAGAGTTAGGGTTAGGGTGATGGTTAGGGTTTGAGTTAGGTTTAGTGTTATTGTTGGGGTTAGGGTGATGTTTAAGGTTAGTTTTAGGATTAGGCTTAGGTTTAGGCTTAGGCTGAGCATGAGGGTGAGGGTTAGGGTTAGGGTTAGGGTGGGGTTTAGGGTTAGGTTTAGGGTGAGGGTGAGGTTGAGGGTTAGATATAGGGTTAGGGGGAGGGTTAGGGTTAGTGTGAGAATGAGGGTAAGTGTTAGTGTGAGGGTTAGGAATAGGGTTAAGGTTATTCTTAGGGTTAGGTTTAGGGTTACGGTTACCTTGAGGGTGAGGATGAGGGTTAGGGTTAGGGTTAGGGTGAGGTTTAGGGTTTGGGTTAGTGTTAGAGTTAGGTTTAGGGTGAGGGTGTGGTTTAGGTTACATTTCGGGTTAGGGTAAGGGTTAGGGTGAGGGTTAGGGTTAGTGCTCCTTTTTAGTTTAGGGTTAGGGTGAGAGTTAAGGGGAGGGTTAGAGGAAGGGTTAGGATTAGGAATAGAGTTAGGGTGAGGGTGAGGGTTATGTTTAAGGTGAGTATTGGGGTTAGGGTTCGAGTGAGGGTTAGGGTGAGGGTTAGGCTTAGGCTTAGGGTTTGGTTATGGGCTATGGTGAGGGTGAGGGTTAGGGTTAGGGTTAGGGTGAGGGTTAGGTTGAGGGTTTGTCTTAGTGTTAGGGTGGGGGTTGGGGTTAGGTTTAAGTTTAATATTAGGTAGAGGGTGAGGTGACTGTGAGGTTAGGGTTAGGGTGAGGGTGAGGTTTAGGGTTAGAGTTAGCATTAGGGTGAGGGTTAGTGTGAGGGTTAGGGTTAGGGTAAGTGTTACAGTTAGGGTTAGGGTGAGGGTGAGTGTGAGGGTCAGTGTTTGTCTTAGGCTTAGGCTTAGGCCGAGCATGAGCGTGAGGGTCAGGTTTAGGGTTAGCATTCGGGTTAGGGTGAGGGTTAGAGTGAATGTGACGGTTAAGTTAGCGTTAGGGTGAGGTTTAGGGTTAGGGTTAGGGTTATGGTGAGGGTGAGAGTTAGGGTTAGGGTTAGGGTTAGGGTGAGGGTGAGGGTTAGGATTAGGGAAAGGGTTAGAGTTACAGTGAGAGTGAAGATGAGGGTGAAGGTTAGGATCAGGGTTAGGGTGAGGTTAAGGGTTAGGGTTATGGTTAGGGTTATGGTTAGGGTGAGGGTGTTGTTTAGGGTTAGATTTATGGTTAGGGGGTGGGTTAGGGTGAGGGTTAGGTTTAGGGTTAGTGTTAGGGTTAGGGTTAGGGTGAGGGTCAGGTTGAGGTATAATGCTAGGATTAGTGTTAGGTTTAGGATTAGGTTTACGGTGAGGGTGAGTGTGAGGGTTAGGGTTAGGGTTCGGCTTAGGCTTAGGGTTAGGCTGAGGGTATGGGTGGGGATGAGGATTAGGTTTAGAAAGATGGTTAGGGTTATGGTTAGGTTAAGGGTTCGGATGAGGGTTAGGTTTAGGATTAGGGTTAGGGTGAGTGTGAGGGTTTGGGTTAGGGTTAGGCTTAGGCTTAGGGTTAGGTTGAGGCTGAGGATGAGGGTGAGGGTTAGGATTAGGGTGATGGTTGGGGTTACCGTTAGGGTGAGGATTAGGATGAGGATTAGGGTTAGGCTGAGGGTTAGCTTGAGGCTGAAGGTAAGGGTAAAGGATGAGGATTAGGCTGAGGGTGAGGGTTAGGGTAAGGGTGAGGTTTAGGGTTAGGGTGAGTGTGAGGGTTAGATTGAAGATTAGTGTTAGGGTTAGTGTGAGGTTTAGGGTGAGGATAAGGGTTAGCGTTAGGTTGAGGGCTAGTTTGAGCGTGAGGGTTAGGGTTAGGGTGCGGTTAAGGTTTAGGGTGAGGTTTAAGGTTAGTGTGAGAGTTAGAGTTAGGTTCAGGGTTTGTGTTAAGATGAGGGTAAGTGTTAGGTTGAAGGTTAGGTTTAGTGTGAAATTTATGGTTAGGATGAGGGTTAGGGTTAGGGTTAGGGTTATTGTTAGGTTTAGGGTGACGGTTACGGTTACGGTGAGGGTGTGGTTGGGGGTGAGGGTTACGGTTAGATTGAGGCTTAGGTTTAGGTTTAGGGTTAGAGTTAGGTTTAGGGTGAGGGTGAGGTTTAGAATTAGGGTTTGTGTTAGTGTTGGGGTTATGGTGAGGGTTAGGGTTAATGTTAAGATTAGGTTTAGGCTTAGGCTGAGCATGAGGGTGAGGTTTAGGGTCAGGGTTAGGGTGGGGTTTAGGGTTAGGGTTAGGGTGAGGGTGAGGTTGAGGTTGAGGGTTAGGTATAGGTTGAGGGGGAGGTTTAGGGTTAGGGTTATGTTTAGGGTTATTGTTAGGGTTAGCGTTAGGGTTAGGTCTTCGATTAGTGTGAGGGTTAGTGTTAGGTTTAGGGTTAGAGTTAGAGTGAGGGTAAGTGATAGGGTGATGGTTTGGGTTAGGGTGAGGGTTATGGTTAGGGTGAGGGTTTGGAATAGGGTTAGGGTTACTGTTAGGGTTAGGTTTAGGGTTAGGGTTAAGGTGAGGGTGAGGATGAGGGTTAAAGTTAGGGTAAGGGTGAAGTTTAGGGTTTGGCTTAGGGTTAGAGTAAGGGTTAGGGTTATGGTTAGATTGAGGGTTAGGGTTAGGGTGAGAGTTAGGGGGAGGGTTAGGATTAGGGTGAGGGTTAGGGTTAGTGTAAGTGTGAGGGTTAGGATGAAGGTTAGGGTTAGGATTAGGGTTAGGGTGAGCGCTAGGGTGAGGGTGAGGTTTAGGGTTAGGGTTAGTGTGAAGTTTAGGTTTAGGGTGAGGGTAAGTTTGTGTTAGGGATAGGTTTAGGGTTAGGTTTGGGTTAGGCTGAGGGTGGGCTGAGGGTGAGGGTTAGGGTTAGGGTGATGGTTAGGGTTATCTTAGGGTGAGGTTTAGTGTTAGTGTTAGGGTTAGAGTTAGGTTTAGGGTGAGGTTGAGGTTTAGGAGTAGGTTTAGGGTTAGGGTGAGGTTTAGGGTTAGGATTAGGCTTAGGGTGAGGGCTAGGGTGAGGGTTACGGTGAGGATTAGGTTTAGGGGTACTGTTAAGTTTACGGGTAGGGTTAGGGTTAGGGTGAGTGTTAGGGTGAGGGTTCGGGTGAGTGTGATGGTAAGGCTAAAGGTGAGGATTAGGCTGAGGCTGAGGGTTAAGATAAGGGTGAGTGTAAGTGTTAGGGTGAGGGTTAGGGTTAGGGTGAGTGTTATGGTTAGGGTGAGGGTTAGATTTAGGGTTATGGTTATTGTTAGGGTTAGGGTTAGGGTTACCCTTACAATGAGGGTGAGGGATAGGGTTAGGTTTACGGTGAGGTTTAGGGTTAGGGTTATGGTTAGAGTTTGGGTTAGGGTTAGGATTAGGGTTAGGGTGAAGACTAGGGTGAGGGTGAGGGTTAGGGTTAGGGTTAGGGTTTGGGTTAGGATTAGGGTTAGGCTGAGGGTGAGTGTGTGGGTTCGGGTTAGGTTTAGGGTTAGGCTTAGGGTTAGGCTAAGGGTGAGGTTGATGGTGAGGTTTAGGGTTAGGGTGAGGGTTAGCTTTAGGGTTAGATTGAGGGTGAGTGTGTTGGTTAGTGTTAGGTTTAGGATTAGGCTTAGGGTTAGACTAAGTGTGAGGTTAAGGGTGAGGGTTAGGGTTAGGGTGAGGGTTAGGTTTAAGTTTAGGGTGAGGGTTAGGATGAGGGTTAAGGTTAGGATTAGGGTTAGGTTGGAGGCTAGGGTGACGGTGATGTTTAGGGTTAGGGTTACGGTTAAGGTGAGGGTCAGGATTAGGGTTAGATTTATGGTTAGTTTGAGGGATAGGGTGAGGTTTAGGGTTAGGATTAATGTTAGGGTTAGGGTGACGGTGAGGGTTAGGGTTAGGATGTGTGTTAGGTTTAGGGTGAGTGCTAGGGTTAGGGTTACATTGGTGTCTGGGTTAGTGTTAGGTTGAGGGTTAGAATTAGGTTTAGGGTTAGGTTGAGGGTTAGGGTTAGGGTTAGGGTGAGGTTTAGGGTTAGATATAGGGTTAGGGGAGGGTTAGGGTAAGGGTTAGGAATAGGGTTAGTGTTAGGGATTGGGTGAGGGTGAGGGTTAGGTTGAGGTTTATGGTTAGGGTTAGTGTGAGGGTTAGTGTTAGGGTGAGGGTAAGTGTTAGGGTGAGTGTTTGGGTGAGGGTAAGTGTTAGGGTGAGTGTTTGGGTTAGGGTGAGGGTTATGGTTACGGTGAGGGTTAGCATTAGCTTTAGGGTTATTGTTAGGGTTAGGTTTAGTGTTACGGTTACTGTGAGGGTGAGTGTGAGGGTTAGGGCTAAGGTTAGTGTGAGATTTAGTGTTTGGATTAGGGTTAGAGTTAGGGTTAGGTTGAATCTGAGAGCTAGCGTTAGGGTTAGGGTTAGTGTTAGAGTTATGGTTAGGGTGAGGGTTAGGGTGAGGGTGAGGGTTAGGCTTAGGGTTAGGATTAGGCTTAGGGTAACGTTTAGGGTGAGTGTGAGGTTTAGGGTTCGGGTTAGGGTGAGGGTAAGTGTTAGGGTGAGGGTTAGGTTTAGGGTGAAGGATATGGTTAGGATGAGGGTTAGGGTTAGGGTTATTGTTATTGTAAGGTTTAGGGCTGGGGTTATGGTTACGGTGAGGGTGAGGTTTAGGATTAGGGTTAAGGTGAGGTTGAGGTTTAGGTTTAGGGTTAGATTTAGGGTTAGGGTGAAGGTTAGGATGAGTGTTAGGGTTAGGGTTAGGGTGAGAGTTATGTGGAGGGTAAGGATTAGGGATAGGGTTAGGATTAGTGTTAGGGTGAGGGTGAGTGTGTATGTTAGGGTTAATTTTAGGGTTAGGCTTAGGGTTAGGCTGAGGGTGATATTGAGGGTGAGGGTTAGGGTTAAGATGAGGGTTAGATTTAGGGTTAGGGGGAGGGTTAGTATGAGGGTTAGGATTAGGGTTAGGGTTAGGTTGAGGGCTATGGTGAGGGTGAGGGTGAGGTTTAGGGTTAGGGTTAGGATGAGGTTTAGGGTTAGGGTTAGGGTGAGGGTGAGATTTAGGTTTAGATTTTGTTTTAGGTTGAGGCTGAGGGTGAGTGTTATGGTTAGGGTTTGTGTTAGGGTTAGGGTTAAGGTGAGGGTTAGGGTGAGGGTGAGGGTTAGGGTTATTGTTAGGATTAGGATTAGGGTAATAGGGTGAGTGTGATGGTTTTGGTTAGGGTTAGTTTTAGGCTTAGGTTAGGCTGAGTGTGAGGGTGAGGATGAGGGTTAGGGTAAGGGTGAGGGTTAGGGTTAGAGTTAGGGTGAGAGTTTGGGTTCAGGTTCAGTTTAGGGTTAGGATGAGAGTTAGGGTTACAGTTACGGTCAGCGTGAGGGTTAGGGTTAGGTTGAGGGTTAGGGTTAGGGTGAGGGTTAGGGTGAGGTTAGGATGAGGATTAGGGTTAGGATTAGGGTGAGGGTGAGGGCTAGGGTGAGGATGAGGTTTAGTGTTAGTGTTATTGTGAGGTTTAGTTTTAGAGTTAGGGTTAGGATGAGGTTTTGGATGAGGGTTAGGGTAACGATAAGGGTCAGGTTTAGGGTGAGGGTGAAGGTTAGGGCTAGGATTAGGGTTAGGTTGAGGGTGAGTGTTAAGATTAGGGTTAGGGTTAGGTTTAGGGTTAGGTTTAGGGTTACCATTAGTGTTATTGTTAAGGTTATGGTTAGAGTTACGGTGAGGGTGAGGGTGAGGGTCAGGGTGAGGTTTAGATTTACGGTGAGGTTTAGGGTTAGGGTTAGGGTGAGGGTGAGGTTTAGGGTTAGATTTAGGGTTAGGGGGAGGGTTAGTTCGTGGGTTAGTGTTAGGGTTAGTGTTAAGGTAAAGGTTAGGTTGAGGTAAAGGGTTAGGGTTAGGATTGGTTAGGGTGAGGGTGAGTGTGAGGTTTAGTGTTAGGGTTAGGCTTAGGCTTAAGGTGAGGCTGAGGGTGAGGGTGGGGCGGAGGATTAGGGTTAAGTTGATGGTTAGGGTTTGGGTTAGGGTGAGGGTTAGGCTTTGGGTTAGTGCTAGAGTTAGGTTTAGGGTGAGGTTGAGGTTTATGGTTAGAGTTACGGTTAGGGTGAGGGTTAGGTTGAGGGTTAGGGTTAGGGTTATTTTTAGGGTTATGTTTAGGGTGAGATTTAGGGGGACGTTTAGGGTTAGGGATAGGGTTAGGATTAGGGTTACAGTGAGGGTGAGTGTGTATGTTTGCTTTAGGTTTAGGTTTATGCTTAAGGTTAGGCTGAGGTTGAGGTTGAGGGTGAGGGTTAGGGTTAGGTGAGGGTTAAGGGGAGGGGGAGGTTTAGGGTTAGAGTTGGGGTTAGGGTGAGGGTGAGCGTGAGGTTTAGGGTTAGTGTTAGAATTAGGGTTAAGGTGAGGGTTAGGGTGAGTGTCCTATTTCGGGTTAGGGTTAGGATTAGGATTAGGATTAGGCTTAGGGTGAGTGTGAGGATTAGGTTTAGGGTTAGGCTTAGGCTTAAGCTTAGGCTGAGGGTGAGGGTGAGGGTGAGGGTTAGGGTTAGGGTGAGGGTTAGGGTTAGGGTTAGGGTGTGAGTTAGGGTTCAGGTTAAGTTTAGGGTTACGGTGAGGTTTAGGGTTAGGGTTCGGTTGAACGGTAGGATTAGTGTTAGGGTTAGGGTGATGATGAGGATTAGGTTTAGGATTAGGTTAGGGTGAGGGTGTGTGCTAAGATCAGGATTAGGGCTGTGGTTAGGGTTAGGTTTATGGTTAGGATTAGTGTTATTGATAGGGTTAGAATTAGAGTTAAGGTGAGGGTGATGGTCAGGGTTAGGTTTAGGTTGAGGTTGAGGTTTAGGTTTAGGGGTAGTATTAGGGTTAGGGTGGGGGTGAGGTTTATGGTTAGATTTAGGGTTAGGGGGAGGGTTAGTTCTTGGATTAAGGTTAGGGTTAGTGTTAGGGTTAAGGTTAGGGTGAGGATTAGGTTGAGGTTAAGGGATAGGGGTAGGGGTAGGGTTAGGATTAGGGTTAGGGTGGGGGTGAGTGTGAAGGTTAGGTTTAGGGTTAGGATTATGCTTAGGGTTAGGCTGAGGGTGAAGGTGAGGGTGAGGGATAGGTTTAGGGTGAAGGTTAGGGTTAGGTTTATTGTGAGGGTGAGTGTGAGGGTTAGGGTTAGGCTTAATGTTCGGCTTAAGTTTAGGCTTAGTTTAAGTTTAGGGTGAGTGTTAGAGTTAGGGTAAGGATGAAGTTTAGGGTTAGGTTTAGGGTTAGAATTAGTGTTAGGGTGAGGGTGAGGTTTAGGGATAGAGTTAGGGTTAGTGTTAGGGTTAGGGCTAGGGTGAGGGTTAGGGTTAGGCTTAGGCTTAGTCCGAGCATGACGGTGAGGGTTAGGGTTAGGGTTATGGTGATGGTTTGTGTTAGGGTTAGTGTTATTGATAGGTTTAGGGTTAGAGTTACCGTGAGGGTGTGGGTGCGGGTCACAGTTAGGGTTAGGGTTAGGGTGGGGTTTACGGGAAGGATTAGGGTGAGTGTTAGGGTGAGGGTTCGGGTGAGTGTGATGGTAAGCCTAAAGGTGAGGTTTAGGCTGAGGTTGAGGGTGAAGATAAGGGTGAGTGCGTTAGGGTGAGGGTTATGGTTAGGGTGAGTGTTATGGTTAGGGTAAGGGTTAGAGTTAGGGTTACGGTTATTGTTAGGGTTAGGGTGAGGTTTAAGGTTAGAGTTAGGGTTAGGGGGAGGGTTAGGGTGAGCGTTAGAGTTAGGGTTAGTATTAGGGTTAGGGTTAGGGTGAGTGTTAGATTGAGTTTTAATGTTAGGTTTTGGTTTATGTTTAGGATTAGGTTTACGGTGAGGGTGAGTGTGAGGGTTAGTGTGAGGGTGAGGGTTAGATTGAGGATTAGTGTTAGGGTTAGTGTGAGCTTTAGGGTGAAGATGAGGGTTAGGGTTAGGTTGTGGGCTAGGTTGAGGGTAAGGGTTAGGATTAGGGTGAGGTTTAGCGTTAGGGTTATGCTTAGGGTTAGTGTGAGGGTTAGTGCTAGGGGGAGGGTTAGTGTTAGGATGAGGGTAAGTGTTAGGGTGAGGGTTAGGTTTAGGGTGAAGGTTATGGTTAGGATGAGGGTTAGGGTTCGGGTTCGGGTTATTTTTAGGGTTAGGGTTAGGGTTATGGTTACGATGAGGGTGAGAGTGAGGGTTAGTTTTAGGATGAGGTTTAGGTTTAGGGTTAGGGTTAGTGTAAGGGTTAGGGTGAGGGTGAGGTTTAGGGTTGGAGTTAGGTTTAGTGTTATTGTTGGGGTTAGGGTGAGTTTTAGGGTTAGTGTTAGACTTAGGCTTAGGCTTAGGCTTAGGCTGAGCATGAGAGTGAGGGTTAGGGTCAGGGTTAGTGTGCGATTTAGGGTTAGGGTTAGGGTGAGTGTGAGGTTGAGTGTTAGATATAGGGTTAAGGGGAGGGTTATTGTGTTGGTTAGGGTTAGTGTTCGGGTGAGGGTAAGTGTTAGGGTGAGGGTTAGGAATAGGGTTAAGGTTATTCTTAGGGTTAGGTTTAGGGTTACGGTTACGGTGAGGGTGAGGATGAGGGTTAGGGTTAGGGTTGGGGTGAGGTTTAGGGTTTGGGTTAGTTTTAGAGTAAAGTTTAGGGTGAGGGTGAGGTTTAGGTTAGTGTTAGGGTTAGGGTGAGGGTTAGGTTGAGGGTTAGGGTTAGTGTTCATGTTAAGGTTGGGTTAGGGTGAGAGTTCAGGGGAGGGTTAGGGTTAGGGTTAGGGTTAGGAATTGAGTAAGGGTGAGGGTGAGGTTTATGTTTAAGGTGAGTGTTGGCGTTAGCGTTAGAGTGAGGGTTAGCGTGAAATTTAGGCTTAGGCTTAGGGTTTGGTTATGGGCTATGTTGAGGGTGAGGGTTAGGGTTAGGGTGAGGGTTAGTCTTAGTGTTAGCATTAGGGTTGGGGTTAGGGTTAGGTTTAATATTAGGCAGAGGGTGAAGGTGAGGGTGAGGGTTAGGGGGAGATTTAGGGTTAGGGTGAGGTTTAGAGTTAGGAGTAGGGTTAGGGTGAGGGCTAGAGTGAGGGTGAGGTTTTAGGGTTAGGGTTGGGGTGAGGTTTAGGGTTAGGGTTAGGGTTAGAGTTAAGGTTAGGGTGAGGCTGATTTTGAGGGTTAGGGTTAGGGTTAGTGTTAGATTTAGGGATAGGTTGAGGGCTAGGGTGAGCGTGAGGGTTACACTTACCCTTATGATTATTATTAGGGTAAAGTTTAGGGTGAGGGTGAAGGTTAGGATTAGGATTAGGGTTAGGGTTAGTGAGGGTGAGGGTGAGGTTGAGGGTTAGGGTTAGGGTGAAGTTTAGGGTTAGGGTTAGGGTGAGAGTTAGGGTTCTGGTTAAGTTTAAGATTAGGGTGAGGGTTAGGGTTAGGGTTACGGTGAGCATGAGGGTTAGGGTTAGGTTGAGTGTTAGGGTTACTGTTAGGGTTAGGGGGTGAGTTAGTGTTAGGTTTAGGGTGAGGGTTAAGAGGAGAATTAGGGTTACCATTATGGTTAGGGTGAGGGCTAGAGTGAGGTTGAGGGTTAGGGTTTGTGTTAGGGTGAGCTTTAGGGTTAGGGTTAGGTTTAGTGTGAGGGTTTGGTTGAGGGTTAAGGTTATGTTGAGGGTGAGGTTTCGGGTTAGGGTTAGGGTTAGGGTTAGGGTTAGGGTTATTGTTAGGGTTAGGGTTCAGGTTATGGTTATGGTTAAGGTGTGGGTGAAGGGTAGGATTAGCGTAAGGATTAGGATGAGGTTTAGGTTTAGATTTAGGGTTAGGGTGAGAATAAGGTTTAGGGTTAGATTTTGGGTTAGTGTTAGGGTTAGCATTAGGGTGATGGTTAGGGTTAGGGTTCGGCTTAGGCTTAGGCCGAGCATGAGGGTGAGGGTTTGGTTTAGGGTGAGGGTTACAATGATGTTTAGGGTTAGGATTAGGGTTAGGGTGAGGGCTAGGGTGAGGGTTAGGGTGGGCGTTAGGGTTAGGGATAAGGTTAGGTTTAGGATTATGGTTAGGATGTGGGTTAGGTTTAGGGTTTTGGTTATGGTGAGGGTGGGCTGAGGATTAGGGTTAGGTTTAGGTTTAGGGTTAGTGTTAGTGTTAGGCTTAGGGTTACAGTGAGGGTTAGGCTTAGGGTTAAGGTTATTGTTAGAGTTAGGGTTAGGGTTACAGTTACAGTGAGGGTGCGGGTGAGGGTTAGCGTTAGGATTATGGTGAGATTTAGTGTTAGGGTTAGGGTTAGAGTTAGGGTTAAGGTGAGGGTGAAATTTAGGTGTAGAGTCAGGGTTAGGGTGAGGGTTAGGGTGAGGGTTAGGGTTAGGGTGAGGGTTAGCGTGGGGGTGACAGTACGGGTAAACGAGAGGGTTAGGCTGAGGGTGGGGGTTATCATAAGGGTGAGGGTTAGGGTTAGGGTGAGAGTTAGGGTTAGAGGTAGGGTGAGGATGAGGGTTAGATTGAGGATTAGTGTTAATGTTAGTGTGAGGTTTAGGGTGAGGTTGATTGATAGGGTTAGGGTGAGGGCTAGGGTGAGGGTGAGGTTTAGGGTTAGGTTTAGGTTAAGGTTTAGGGTTTGGGTGATGGTTAGGGTTAGTGTGAGTGTTAATCTTAGGGTTAGGGTGAGGGTTAGGATGAGGTTTATGGTTAGGATTAGGGTTAGAGTGAGGGCTAGGATGAGGCTTAGGGTGAGGGTTATGGTAAGGTATAGGGTTATGTTTAGGATTAGGTTTAGGGTGAAGGTGAGTGTGAGGGTTAGGGTTAGGGTGAGGGTTAGGGTTAGGGTTGCAGTGAGGGATCAGCTTAGTGGTAGGGTTAAGATTAGGGTTAGGCTGAGGGTGAGGGTGGGGGTGAGGATTAGGTTTCGGTTAGGGTTAGGTTTAGGGTTATTGTTAGTGTTATGGTTAGGGTTAATTTGTGGTGAGGGTGAGGCTGAGGGTGAGGGTTATGGTTGGGTTAGGTTTAGTGTTAGGTTTAGTCGTAATGTTAGGTTTAGGGTTAGAGTTACGGTGAGGTTGAGGTGAGGGTGAGGGTTAGGATAAGGGTGAGGTTTAGGGTGAGGTTTAGGGTGAGTGTTAGGGTTAGGGTTAGGGTGAGTGTAAGGGTTAGGTTGAAGGTTAGGCTTAGGTTTAGGGTGAGGATGAGGGTGAGGGTGGGGGTGAGGATTAGGGTAAGGGTGATGGTTCGGGTTAGTGTTAGTGTTATTGTTATGGTTAGGGTTAGAGTTCCTGTGAGGGTGAGGGTGCGGGTGAGGGTTAGCGTTAGGGTTTGGATGGGGTTTAGGGTTAGAGTTAGGGTTAGTGTTAGTTTGATGATGAGGTTTAGGTTTAGATATATGGTTCAGGAGAGGGTTAGGTATAGGGTTAGTGTTAGGGTTAGTGTTAGGGTTAGGTTGAGGGTGAGGGTTAGATTGAGGTTTAGAGTTCGGTTTAGGGTTAGTGTGAGGGTTAGTGTTAGGGTTAGGATTAGTATTAGGGTCAGGGTAAGTGTTAGGGTGATGGTTTGGGTTAGTGTGAAGGTTATGTTTAGGGTTAGGGTGAGGTTTAGGTTTTGGGTTAGAGTTAGGTTTAGGGTGAGTGGTAGGTTGAGGGTTAGGGTTAGGGTTAATGTTAGGGTTAGGGTTATGGTGAGAGTCAGGGGGAGGTTTAGGGTTAGGGTTAGGGTTCGATTAGGGTTAGGGTGAGGGTGAGTGTGTGTGTTAGGGTTAGGTTTAGGGTTAGGCTTAGTTTTAGGCTCAGGGTGAGGTTGAGGATGAGGGTTAGGGTTAGGGTGAGGGTTAGGCTTCGGGTTAAGTTTAGGGTTAGGGTGAGGGTTAGGGTAAAGGTTATGGTGAGGGTGAGGTTTAGGGTTAGGTTGAAGGTTATGGTTAGCGTGAGGGTGAGGATGAGGTTTAGCGTTAGGGTTAACGTGAGAGTTAGGATGAGGGTTAGTTTTAGGATTAGGGTTAGAGTGAGGGCTATTGTGTGTGTGAGGTTTAGGGTAAGGGTTAGGGTGAGGTTTAGGGTTACGGTAAGCGTTAGGGTTAGGGTGAGGGTGAGGTTTAGGGTTAGATTTAGTGTTAGGGTGAGGCTGAGGGTGAGGATTAGTGTTAGGGTTAGTTTTAGATTTAGGGTTAGGATGAGGGTTAGGGTTAGGCTTAGGGTAAGGCTTAGGGTTAGGATTAGGATTAGGGTAAGGTTTCAGGTAAGTCTGAGGGTTTGGGTTAGGTTTAGGGTTAGGCTTTGGGTTAGGCTGAGGGTGAGGGTGAGTGTGAGAGTTAGGGTTAGGGTGAGGTTTAGGGTTAGGGTTAGAGTGAGTGTTAGGGTTAGGTTGACGGTTAGGCATAGGGTTATGGTGAGGGTTAGGGTTAGGGTTAGGGTGATGGTTAAGATGAGCATTAGCGTTAGGATTAGAGTTAAGGTGAGGGCTAGGGGGAGGGTGAGGGTTAGGGTTAGGGTGAGGTTTAGAGTTAGGGTTAGGGATAGCGTGAGGGTTAGGATGAGGGTTAATTTTACGGTGACATGAGGGTTAGGGTTAGGGTGGGGCTTAGGCTTAGGGTTAGGCTGAGGGTGAGGGTGGGGTGAGGATTAGGGTTAGTGTGATGGTTAGGATTAGGGTTAGGATGAGGGCTAGTGTGATAGTGAGGTTTAGGGTAAGGCTTAGGATTAGGCTTAGGTTTAGGCTGAGCGTGCGGTTGAGGGTGAGGCTTAGGGTTAGGGTGATGTTTAGGTTTAAGTTTAGGGTGAGGGTTAGGATGAGTTTTAGTGTTAGGGTGAGCGTAAGGGTGAGGATGATGATAAGGGTAAAAGTGAAGTTTAAGCTGAGGGTTAGGGTTAAGATAAGGCTGAGGGTTAGGGTTAGGTTTAGGGTTAGGGTAAGGGTTAGGGTTAGAGTTAGGGTGAGGGTTAGATTGAGTATTAAGGTTAGGTTGAGTGTGAGGTTTAGGGTGAGAATGAGGGTCTGGTTTAGGTTGAGGGTGAGGGTTAGAATTTGGTTTAGGGTGAGGGCTAGGGTGAGGGTGAGGGTTAGGGTTAGGGTGAGGTTTAGGAGTAGGGTGAATGTTAGGGTTAGTTTGAGGCTTAGTGTTAGGGTTAGGGTTAGTGTTAAGGTGAGTGTAAGTTCTAGGGTGAGGATTACGGTTAGGGTGAGGTTTATGGTTAGGGTGAGGGTTAGGGTTAGGGTTAATGTAATTGTTAGAGTTAGGGTTAGGTTTAAGGTTACGGTGAGAGTGAGGGTGATGGTTAGGTTTAGGGTTAGGGTGCGGTTTAGTGTTAGGGTTAGGGTTAGAGTTAGGGTTAGGTGAGGGTGAGGTTTAGGGGTAGATTTAGGGTTAGGGTGAGGGATAGGGTGAGGGTGAAGTTTATGGTTAGTGTAGGGTTAGGGTTAGTGTTAGGGTGAAGGTAAGAGTTAGGGTGAGGGTTAGGGTGAGATTTAGGGTGAGGGTTAGGCTTATGGATTGTGTTAGGTTTAGGATTAGGGTTAGGATGAGGGTGAGTGTGAGGTTTAGTGTTAGGGTTAAGCTTAGGGATAGGGTTAGGGTTTCATTGAGGGTGAGGGTGAGGCTAAGGATTAGGGTTAGGTTGAGGGTTAGGGTTAGGATTATGGTGATGGTTAGAGTTAGGGTTAGGCTTAGGCTGAGGGTGAGGGTGATGGTGGGGGTGCAGAATAGGGTTAGGGTTAGGGTTAGGTTTATTGTTAGTGTTATGGTTAGGGTTAAGTTTGCTGTGAAGTTGAAGCTGAGGGTGAGGTTTATGTTTAGGGTTAGGGTTAGGGTTAGTGATATTGTTAGGGTTAGGGTTAGCGTTCCAATGAGGTTGAGGGGGAGGGGAGGTTTAGGGTTAGGGGGAGGGTTAGGGTGAGATTTAGGGTTAGAGTTAGTGTTAGGGTTAGGGTGAGGGTGAGGGTTAGGTTGAGGTTTAGGGATAGGGTTAGGTTTAGGATTAGGGTTACGGTGAGATGAGTATGTGGGTTAGGATGAGGGATAGGCTTAGGCTTAGGGTAAGGATGAGGTTGAGTGTGGGGGTGAGGATTAGGGTTAAGTTGATGGTTCCGATTAGGCTTAGTGGTATTGTTAGGGTTAGGATTAGAGTTCCGGTGATGGGGAGGGTGCGGGTGAGGGTTAGGGTTAGGGTTAGTGTGGGGTTTACGGTAAGGTTTAGGGTAAGGGTTTTGGTGAGGGTGAGTTTTAGGGTGAGATATTGGTTTAGGGGGTTAGTGTTAGGGTTAGTGTTAGGGTTAGGGTGAGGGTGAGTATTAGGTTGAGGTTTTGGGTTAGGATTAGTGTTAGGATGAGGGCAAGGGCGAGGGTGAGGTTTAGGGTTAGGGTGAGGGCTAGAGTGAGGGTAAGGTTTAGGGTTAGGTTTAGGGTTAGGATTAGGTTTAGGTTTAGGATGAGTGTTAGGGTTAGTGTGAGGGTTAGTTTTAGGGTTAGGGTTAGTGTTAGGGTGAGGTTAAGTGTTCGGTTGAGGGTTAGGTTTAGGGTGAGTGTTATGGATAGTGTTAAGGTTAGGGTTACGGTTACATTGAGTTTGAGTGTGAGGGTTAGGGTTAGGGTGAGGTTTAGTGTTCGTGTTAGGGTTAGGGTTAGTGTTAGGGTGAGGTTTAGGGTTAGGGTGATGGTTAGGGTTAGTGTGAGGGTTAGTGTTAGGGTTAGGGTTAGTGTTAGGGTGAGGGTTAGTGTTAGGGTGAGGGTTAGGATGAGTGTGACGGTAAGAATAAAGGTGAGGGTTAGGCTGAGGGTGCGTGTTCCCTTAAGTGTGAGAGTTAGGATTAGCGTGAGGGTTAGGGTAAGGGTTAGGGTGAGGTTTAGGGTGAGGGTGAGGGTTAGATTGAGGATCAGTGTTGGGGTTTGTGTGAGGTTTATGGTGAGGATGAGGGTTAGGCTTAGGTTGAGGGTTAGGGTTAGAATTAGGGTTAGGGTGAGGGCTAGGGTGAGGCTGAGGGTTAGGGTTAGGGTTAAGGTGAGGTTTAGGGTTAGGGTGAGAGTTAGGGTTACTGTGAGGGTTAGTGTTAGAGTTAGAGTTAATGTTAGGGTGAGGGTAAGTGTTAGGGTGAGGCTTAGGGTTAGGGTGAGGGTTATGGTTAGGGTGAGGGTTAAGGTTAGGTTTAGGGTGAATGTTAAGTTTAGAGTTAGGGTTACGGTGAGGGTGAGGGTTAGGGTTAGCATGAGGTTTAGGGTTAGGTTTAGGATTAGAGTTAGGGTGAGGGTGAGGGTGAGGTTTAGGGTTAGAGTTAGGGTGCAAGTGAGGGTTAGGATGAGGGTGCAGGTGAGGTTTATTGTTAGGTTTAGGGTTAGGGTGAGGCTTAGGGTTAGGGTGAGCGTTAGGGTTAGGGTGAGGGTTAATGTTAGGGTTAGGATTTGTGTTAGGGTGAGGTTAAGTGTTAGGTTGAGGGTTAGGTTTAGGGTGAGTGTTATGGATAGTGTTAAGCTTAGGGCTACGGTTACGTTGAGTATGAGTGTGAGGGTTAGGGTTAGGGTGAGGTTTAGGTTTCGGGTTAGGGTTAGGTTTAGCATTAGGGTTAGGGTGAGGTTGAGGTTTTGGGTTAGAATTAGGGTTAGGGTGAGGCTGAGGGTGTGGATTAGGGTTAGGGTTAGTGTTAGGGTTAGGGTTAGGATGAGTGTTAGGGTGAGTGTGAGGGTTAGTGTTAAGTTTAGGTTGAGCCTTAGGTTTAGGCTGAGGGTGAGGGTGAGGGTGAGGTTGAGGTTTAGAGTTAGTGTTAGTGTTACGGTTAGGATTAGGGCGAGGGTCAGGTTTACAGTTAGGCTTAGGATTAGGCTTAGGCTTAGGCCGAGCATGAGGATGAGGTTTAGGGTTAGGGTGAGGGTTAGGGTGGGGGTGATGGTAAGGGTAAACGTGAGGGTTAGGCTGAGCGTGAGAGTGACTGTAAGGGTGAGGGTTAGCATTAGGGTGAGCTTAAGGGTATTGGTAGAGTGAGGGTGAGGGTTAGATTGAGGATTAGTGTTAGGGTTAGGGTGAGGGTTAGGGTGGGGGTGACGGTAAGGGTACATGTTAGGGTTAGGCTGAGCGAGAGGGTTACTGTAAGGGTGAGGGTTAGCGTTAGGGTGAGGTTTATGGTTAGGTGTAGAGTGAGGGTGAGGTTTAGATTGAGGATTAGTGTTAGGGTTAGGGTGAGGTTTAGGGGGAGGATGAGGGTTAGGGTTAGGGTGAGGGCTAGGGTGAGGGGTAGGGTTAAGGTTAGGTTTAGCTTTAGGGTTAGGGTGATGGTTAAGGTTAGTGTGAGGGTCAGTGTTAGTGTTAGGGTTTGGGTTAAGGTGAGGGTAAGTGTTAGGGTGAGGGTTAGGGTTAGTGTGAGGGTTACGTTGAGGGTGAGGTTAAAGGTTAGGATTAGGATTAGGATGAGGTTTAAGTTTAGGTTTAGGGTTAGAGTTAGGGTTAGGGTGAGAGTGAGGTTTATGTTTAGAGTTAGGGTTAGTGTTAGGGTTCGGGTTAGGGTGAGGGTCAGGTGTACGGTTAGGCTTAGGCTTAGGCTTAGGCTTAGGCCCAGCATAAGAGTGAGGTTAGGGTTAGGGTTTGGGTGAGTGTTAGGATGAGGTTTAGGGTTAGGATTAGGGTTAGGGTGAGGGTTAGGTTTAGGATTAGGGTTAGGGTGAGGGCTAGGGTGAGGATGAGGGTTAGGGTTAGTGTGATCGTTAGGTTTACGGTTAGGGTGAGGGTTAGAATGTGGGTTAGGGTTAGGGTGAGGGTTAGGGGGAGGGTGACATTATGGGTAAAGGTGAGGGTTAGGCTTAGGTTGAGGGTTAGGATGAGGATTAGGGTTAGGGTTAGGCTGTGGGTGAGGGTTAGATTGAGTATTAGTGTTAGGGTTAGTGTGAGGTTTAGGGTGAGGATGAGGGTTAGGGTTAGTGTGAGGGCTAGGGTGAGGTTGAGGTTTAGGTATAGGGTTAGGTTGAGGTTTAGGGTTAAGGTGATGGTTAGGGTTAGTGTGAAGGTTCGTGTTAGTATTAGGGTGAGTTTTAGGGTGAGGTTTAGCATTAGAGTGAGGGTTATATTTAGGGTTACTGTTAGGGTTAGTGTTAGGGTTATTGTTAGGGTTAGGGTTACGGTTACGGTGAGGGTGATGGTTAGGGTTAGGGTTAGGGTGAGGTTTAGGTTTATGGTCAGGTTTAGAGTTAGGGTTAGGGAGAGGGTGAGGTTTAGGTTTAGGGTTAGGGTTAGTGGGAGGGTTAGGGTGAGGGTTAGGGTGAGTGTTAGTGTTAGGATTAGGGTTAAGGTGAGGGTGATTGTGAGGGTTAGGGTAGGCTTAGGTTTAATATTAGGCTGAGGGTGAGGGTGAGGGTGAGGGTTATGATTAGCTTGAGGGTTAGGGTTAGGTTGAGGGTTAGGGTTATTGTTAGGGTGAGGGTTAAGATGAGGTTTAGGGTTAGGATTAGGGTTAGGATGAGGGCAAGGGTGAGGGTGAGGTTTAGGGTTAGCATTATGGTGAGGTTTTGGATTAGGGTTGGGTTTAGGGTTAGGGTGAGGTTTAGGGTTAGTGTTACGGTGAGGGTGAGGGTTAGGTTTAGGTTGAGGGTTAGGGTTAGGTTTAGGGTGAGGGTTAGTGTTAGTGTTAATGTTAGAGTTAGTGTTATTGTTAGGGTTAGGGTTAGAGTTATAGTGAGGTGGTGGGCAAGGGTGAGGGTTAGGGTGAGGGTATGGTTTAGGGTTAGAATTAGGGTTAGGGGGAGGGTTAGGGTGAGGTTTAGGGTTAGGGTTAGTGTTAGGGTTAGGGTGATAGTGAGGGTTAGTTTGAGGTTTAGAGATAGGTTTAGGGTTAGGATTAGGGTTAGGTTGAGGGTGACTGTGAGGGTTAGGGTGAGGGTTAGGCTTAGGTTTAGGGTTAGGCTTATGGTGAGGGTAGGAGTGAGGATTAGGTTTAGGGTGATGGTTAGGTTTAGGTTTAGTGTTATTGTTAGGGTTAGGGTTACAATTATGTTGAAGTTGATGGTGCGGGTGAGGATTAGGTTTAGGGTTAGGGTGGTGTTTAGGGTTAAGTTTAGGGTTAGGGTGAGGGTGAGGTTTATGGTTAGATATAGGGTTAGGGGGAGAGGGAGGGTGAGATTTAGGGCTAGGGTTAGTGTTAGGGTTAGGGTGAGGGTCAGGGTTAGTTTGAGTTTTAGGGTTAGGGTTAGGGTTAGGGTTAATGTGAGGGTTAGCTTTAGGGTTAGGGTTAGTGTTGGGGTGATTGTAAGTGTTAGGTTGAGGGTTTGGGTTAGGGTGAGTGTTATGGTTAGGGTGAGGGTTAGGATTAGGGTTAGGGTTATTGTTAGGGTTAGGTTTAGGGTTACAGTTACGCTGAGGGTGAGGCTGAGTTTTAGGTTTAGGGTTAGGGTGAGGTTTAGGCTTTGGGTTAGGGTTAGAGTTAGGTTTAGGGTGAGGGTGAGTTTTAGGGGTAGAGTTAGGGTTAGGGTTAGGGTTAGGTTGAGGGTTAGGGTTATGGTTAGGGTTAGGGTTAGGGTGAGGGTGAGTGTGAGGGTTAGGGTTATTGTTAGGGTGAGGGTTAGTGTGAGGGTTAGGGTTAGGCTTAGGGTTATTGTTAGGGTTAGGGTTAGGGTGAGTGTGAGGTTTAGGTTTATAGCTAGGGTTAGGGTGAGGGTGAGGGTGAGGGTTAGGGTCAGGGTGATGGATATGGTTAAGATGAGCGTTAGGGTTAGGGTTAGGGTTATTGTTAGGGTTAGGGTTAGTGTTATTGTTAGGGTAAGGTTTATATTTATGGTTAAGGTGAGGGTGAGGATTTGGTTTATGGTTAAGGTGAGGTTTAGGGTTTGGGTTAAGGTTAGAGTTATGGTTAGGGTTAGGGTGAGGTTTAGGGTTAGAGTCAAAGTTAGGTTGAGTGTTAGGTTGAGGGTTAGGGTTAGGGTTAGTGTTAGGGTTAGGGTTAGGGTGAGAGTTAGGGGGAGGGATAAGGTTAGGGTTAGGCTTAGGCTTAGGGTTAGGCTGAGGGTGAGTGTGTGTGTTAGGGTTAGATTTAGGGTTAGGTTTAGGGTTAGGCTGAGGGTGAGGTTGAGGGTGAGAACGCTAGGGTTAAAGTGAGGGTTATGCTTAGGTTTAGAGGGAGGTTTAGGATGAGGTTTATGGTTAGGATTAGGGTTAAGGTGAGGGCTAGGGTGATGTTGAGGTTTAGGTTTAGGGTTAGGGTGAGGTTTAGGGTTAGGTTTAAGGTTAGGGTCAGGGTGACCTTTAGATTTAGAGTTAGGGTTAGTGTGAGGCTGAGGGTGTGGGTTAGGTTTAGGTTTAATGTTAGGGTTAGGATTAAGGTGAGGGTTAGGGTGAGGGTGAGGGTTAGGGTTAGGTTCAGCATTAGGATTAGGGTTAGGGTTAGGGTGAGTGTGAGGGGTATGGTTAGGGTTAGGCTTAGGCTTAGGCTGAGGGTGAGGGTGAGTGTGAAGTTTAGGGTTAGGGTGAGGGTGAGGGTTAGGGTTAGGGTGAGGGTTAAGGTTCGGATTAGGGGGAGGGTTAGGATGAGGGTTAGGGTTAGGTTTAGTGTTAGGGGGAGGGCTAGGGTGAGGGTGAGGTTTATGATGATGATTAGGGTGAGGTTTAGGGTTAGGGTTAGAGTGAGGGTGAGATTTAGGGTTAGAGTTAGGGTTAGGGTGAGGCTGAGGGTGAGGGTTAGGTTTAGGGTTAGTGTTAAGATGAGTGATAGGGTGAGGGTGAGGGTTAGGCTTAGGGTTAGTATTAGTATTAGGATTAGGATTAGAGTTAGGGTGAGTGTGAGGTTTATTGTTCGGGTTAGGCTTAGGCTTAGGCTGAGGCTGAGAGTGAGGGTTAGGCTTAGGGTGAGTTTTAGGGATAGGGTTAGGGTGAGAGTTAGGGTTAGTGTTAAGTTTAGGGTTAGGGTGAGGGGTACGGTAAGGGTTTTGTGAGGGTGATGGTTAGGGTTAGGGTTAGTGTTAGGGTGAGGATTAGGGTTAGTATTAGCGTTAGGATGAGGTTTAGGGTTAGGGTTATGGTGAGGTTTATGGTTAGGGTTAGGTTTAGGGTGAGAGTGAGGTTTAGGGTTAGAGTTAGGTTTAGGGTGAGGCTGATTGTGAGGGTTTGGGTTAGGATTATTTTTAGATTTAAGGTTTGGGTGAGGTTTAGGGTAAGGGTGAGTGTTAGGCTTAGAGTTAGGATTAGGATTAATGTTAGTGTTAGGCTGAGGGTGAGGGTGACGGTGAGGGTTAGGGTTAGGATGTGGTGTAGGGTTAGGATTAGGGTTAGGGTGAGCACTAGGGTGAGGGTTACTGTGAGGGTTAGGTTTAGGTTTAGGATTAAGTTTAGGTTGAGGGTGAGTGTGAGGATTAGGGTTAGGGTTAGGGTTAGGCTTAGGGTTAGGGTGAGAGTTAAGGTTAGGGTTTGGTTTAGGGTAAGGGGGAGGGTTAGACTTAGGGTGAGGGTGAGGTTTAGGGTTAGGGTTAGTGTGAGTGTTAGGGTTACGGTGAGGGTTATGGTTAGGGTGAGGGTTAGGTTTAGGGTTAGGGTTAGGGTGAGGGTTAGTGTGGGGGTGAGGTTTAGTGTTAGGGTGAGGGTGAGGTTTAGGGTGAGGGTGAGGTTTAGGGTTAGGGGTCGGGTGAATTTTAGGGTTACGGTTAGTGTTAGGGTTAGGGCAAGTGTGAGGTTTAGGGTTAGAGTTAGGGTTAGTGTGTGGGTTAGGGTGAGGTTCAGGGTTAGTGTGAGGGTCAGGGGTAGGGTTAGGTTGAAGGTTAGCATTTGAGTGAGGGTTAGGGTTAGGTTTAGGTTTAGAGTGAGGGTTAGGGTAAGCGTTAGGGTTAGGATTAGGGTTAGGGTATGTGCTAGGGTGAGTGTTAGCGTTAGGGTTAGGGTTATGTTGAGGGTTAGGGTTAGGGTTAGTGTTAGGTTTAGGGTTGGGGTTAGGGTTAGGACTAGGGTTAAGGTGAAGGTGAGTGTGAGGGTTAGGGTTAGTGTTACCCTTAGGGTTAGGCTGAGGCTGAGGGTGAGATTGAGGGTTAGATTAAGGTTGAGGGTTAGGTTTGTTAGGTTTAGGGTTAGAGTGAGGGTTAGTGTGAGTGTTAGGGTTAGGATTAGGGTTAGGGTATGTGCTAGGGTGAGGGATTGGGTTAAGGTTAGGCTGAGGGTGAGGGTGGCGATAAGGATTAGGTTTAGAGTGGTGGTTCAGGTTATCGTTAGTTTGAGGATTAGGATGAGCGTTAGAGTTAGGATTAGGGTTAGGGTGAGGGCTAGGCTGAGTGTGAGGTTAAGGGATAGGTTTAGGCCTCGGCTTAGGTTAGGCTGAGGCTGAAGGTGAGGGTGAGGTTTAGGGTTATTGTGATGGATAGGTTATGGTTAGGGTCACGTTTAGGATGAGGGTTTGGATTAAGGTGAGGGTTAGGATGAGGGTGACAGTAAGACTAAAGGTGAGGGTTAGGCTGAGGGTGAGGGTGCGGGTTAGATTGAGGATTAGTTTTAGGGTTAGTGTGAGGTTTAGTGTGAGAGTGAGGGGTAGGGTCAGTGTGAGGGCCAGGGTGAAGATGAGGGTTAGGGTTAGTGTTAGGGTGAGGTTTAGGTTTAAGGTGATGGTTAGCGTTAGTGTGAGGGTTAGTGTCAGTGTTAGTGTTAGGGTGAGGTTAAGTGTCAGGGTAAGGTTTAAGTTTAGGGTGACGTTTAGCATTAGGCTTAGTGTTAGGGTTAGGGTGAGGGTGAGGTTTAGGTTTAGAGTTAGGGTTAGGATGAATGTTAGCGTTAAGGTTAGGGTTAAGGTTAGGGTGAGGTTTAGGGTTTGGTTTAGGGTTAGAGTTAGGGGTAGGGTGAGGGTGAGATTTAGGGTTAGAATTAGGGTTAGGGTGAGGGTTAGGTTGAGGGTTAGGGTTAGGCTTAGTCTTAGGGTTAGGGTGAGGGTGAGAGTTAGGGGGAGGGTTAGGGTTAGGGTTAGGGTTAGGGTTAGGATTAGGGTTAGGGTGAGGGTGACTGTGAGGGATAGGGTTAGGGTTAGTCTTTGGCTTAGGGTTAGGCTGAGGGTGAGGGTGGGGATAAGGATAAGTTTTAGAGTGATGCTTCAGGTTATTGTTAGGTTGAGGGTTAGGATGAAGGTTACGGTTAGGATTACGGTTAGGGTAAGGGCTAGTGTGAGTGTGAGGTTTAGGGATAGTGAGGGTGAGGGTTAGGGTTAGTGTGATGGTTAGGGTTATGGTTAGGTTGAGGTTTAGGATGAGGGTTTGGTTTAAGGTGAGGGTTAGGATGAGAGTGACAGTAAGAGAAAAGGTCAGGGTTAGGCCGAGGGTGAGGGTTATGGTAAGGGTGAGGGTTCGGTTTAGTTTTAGGGTGAGGGTGAGGGTTAGATTGAAGATTAGTGTTAGGGTTAGTGTGAGGTTTAGTGTGAGGGTGAGGGTTAGGGTGAGGGCCAGGGTGAAGTTAAGGGTTAGGGTTAGGGTTAGGGTGAGGTTTAGGTTTTGCAGGATGGTTAGCGTTAGTGTGAGTGTTAGTGTTAGTGTTAGTGTTAGTGTTAGGGTGAGGGTAAGTGTTAGGGTTATGTTTAGGTTTAGGGTGATGTTTAGCATTGGGTTAGGGTTAGGGATAGGGTGAGGGTGAGGTTAAGGTTATAGTTAGGGTTAGGGTGAATGTTAGGGTTAGGGTTAGGGTTAGGGTGAGGTTTAGGGTTTGGTTTAGGGTTAGAATTAGGGTTAGGGTGATGGTGAGATTTAGGGTTAGAGTTAGGGTTAGGGTGAGGGTTAGGTTGAGGGTTCGGGTTAGGCTTCGTCTTAGGGTTAGGGTGAGGGTGAGAGTTAGGGGGAGGTTTAGGGTTAGGGTTAGGGTTAGGATTAGGATTTGGTTTAGGGTGAGGGTGAGTGTGAGGGTTAGGTTTAGGGTTAGTCTTTGGCTTAGGGTTAGTCTGAGGGTGATTGTGGGGATAAGGGTTAGAGTTAGGGTTAGGGTGAATGTTAGGGTTACGGTTATGGTTAGGGTTAGGGTGAGTTTTAGGGTTTGGTTTAGGGTTAGAGTTAGGGTTAGGGTGAGGGTGAGATTTAGGGTTAGAGTGAGGGTTAGGTTTAGGGTTAGGGTTAGGCTTAGTCTTAGGGTTAGGGTGAGGTTGAGAGTTAGGGGGATGCTTAGTGTTAGAGTTAGGATTAGGGTTAGAGTAAGGGTGAGTGTGTGTGTTAGGGTTAGGTTTAGGGTTAGGCTTAGGGTTAGGCTGAGGGTGAGGTTGAAGGTGAGGGTTAGGGTTAGGGTTAATATTAGGGTTAGGGTTACGGTGAGGGTTAGGGTGAGGGTGAGGGATAGGGTTAGGGTTAGGATTAGGTTTAGGTTTAGGGTTAGGGTTAGTGTGAGGGTTAGGGTTAGGGTTAGGGTTAGGCTTAGGGTTAGGCTGAAAGTGAGGGTGAGGGTGAGGTTTAGGGTTATGGTGAGGGTTAGGGTTAGGGTTAGGGTGAGGTTTAGTTTTAGGGTTAGGGTTAGAGTTAGGGTTAGTGTTAGTGTTAGGGTTAGGGTGGGAGTTAGGGGGAGGGTTAGGGTTTGGGTTAGGTTTAGGGTTAGGTTTAGCATTAGGGTTAGGGTGAGGGTGAGGTTTAGGGTTAGAATTAGTGTTAGTGTGAGACTGAGGGTGAGGGTTAGGGTTAGGGTTAGTTTTAGGTTTAAGGTTAGGGTGAGGTTTAGGGTGAGGGTGAGGGTTAGGGTTAGGGTTAGGATTAGGATTAGGGTTAGGGTTATTTTGAGTGTGAGGGTTAGTTTTAGGTTTAGGGTTAGCCTTAGGTTTATGGTGAGGG
Source organism: Dipodomys merriami (assembly GCF_024711535.1). Lineage (NCBI taxonomy): Eukaryota > Metazoa > Chordata > Mammalia > Rodentia > Heteromyidae > Dipodomys > Dipodomys merriami. The sequence continues at coordinate 79,181 of NW_027202428.1, forward strand.
TGAGGGTTAGGGTGCGGTTTAGGTTTGAATTAGGGTTAGTGTTAGGGTTAGGGTAATGTTTAGCTTAGTGTGAGGGTCAGTGTTAGTTTTAGGTTTTGGGTTAGGGTGAGGGTAAGTGTTAGGTTGAGGGTTAGGTTTAGGGTGAGGGTTACGGTGAGGGTGAGGGTGAATGTTACGTTTAGGGTAGGATGAGGTTTAGGTTTAGGTTTAGGGTAGAGTCAGGCTTAGGGTGAGAGTGAGGTTTAGGTTTAGAGTTCGGGTTAGTGTTAGGGTTAGGGTTAGGGTGAGGGTCAGGTGTACGGTTAGGCTTAGGCTTGGGCTTAGGCTTAGGCCGAGCATGAGGGTGATGGTTAGGTTTAGGGTTAGGGTGAGTGTTAGGATGATGTTTAGGGTAAGGATTAAGGTTAGGGTGAGGGCTATGGTGAGGGTTACGTTTAGGGTGATGTTTAGATATATGGTTAGGTTTAGGATTAGGGTTAGGGTAGAGTCAGTGTGAAGGTTAGGGTTAGGCTTAGGCTTAGGCTTAGGGTTCGGGTGAGGGTGAGGGTTCGGGTTTGGATTAGGGTGAGGGTAAAGCTTAGGATTAGTGTTAGGTTTAGGTTTAGATTTAGGTATAGGGTTAGGGTTAGGGTTAGGCTTACTGTGAGCGTTAGTGTTAGGGTTATAGTTAGGCTTAGGGTTAGGCTGAGGATGAGGGTGGGGATGACGATTAGGGTTAGGCTTAGGGTTATAGTTATTGTTAGTGTTATGGTTAGGGTTAAGATTGCGGTGATGGTGAGGCTGAGGGTGAGGGTTATGGTTAGGTTTAGGGTTAGTGTAAGGGTTATGGTTAGTGTTATTATTAGGGTTATGGTTAGAGTTACTTTGAGGTGGTGGGTAAGGGTGAGGGTTAGGGTTAGGGTGAGGTTTAAAGTTAGGGTTAGTGTTAGGGTGAGGGTGAGATTTAGGGTTAGAGTTAGGGTTATGGAGATGTTAGGGTGAGGTTTAGCGTTAGGGTTAGTGTTAGGGTTAGGGTGAGGGTTAGGGTTAGGGTCAGGTTGAGGTTTAGGGTTAAAGTTAGGGTTAGGGGGAGGGTTAGGTTGAGATTTAGGGTTAGGGTTAGGGTAAGGTTTAGGGTGAGGGTTAGGTTGAGCTTTAGGGATATGGTAAAGGTTAGTTTTAGGTTTAGGGTGAGGTTGAGTGTGATGGTTAGGGTGAGGGTTAGGCTTAGGCTTAGGGTTAGGCTGAGGGTGAGGGTGGAGGTGAGGATTATGTTTAAGATGATGGTTAGGGTTAGGGTTAGGGTTACTGTTAGGGTTAGGGTTATAGATATGGTGAAGTTGAGAGTACGGGTGAGGGTGGTGTTTAGGGTTAAGGTTAGGGTTAGGGTGAGGGTGAGGTTTACGGTTAGATATAGGGTTATGGGAAGAGGGAGGGTGAGGTTTAGGCTTAGGGTTAGTGTTAGGCTTAGGGTGAGGGTGAGGGCTAGGTTGAGGTTTAGGTTTAGTGTTAGGGTTAGGGTTTGTGTTTGGGTGAGGGTAAGTGTTAGGGTGAGGGTTTGGGTTAGGGTGAGGGTTATGGTTAGGGTGAGGGTTAGGATTAGGGTTAGGGTTATTGTTAGGTTTAGGTTTAGGGTTACAGTAACTGTGAGGTTGAGGGTGAGGATTAGGGTTATCGTTAGGGTGAGGTTTAGGGTTTGGTTTAGGGGTAGCGTTAGGTTTAGGGTGAAGGTGAGGTTTAAGGTTAGTGTTAGGGTTAGGGTGAGAGTTAGGTTGAGGGTTAGGGTTAGGGTTAGTGTTAGGGTTAGGTTGAGGGTGTGGTGAGGGTTAGGTTTAGGGTGAGTGTTAGGGTTAGGGTTAGGTTGGGAGTTAGGATTCAGGTTTAGTTTAGAATTAGGTTGAGGGTTAGGGTACGGGTTATGGTGAGGGTGAAGTTTAGGGTTAGGTTGAGGGTTATGGTTAGGGTTAGGGTTAGGGTGAGGGTGAGTGTGAGGGTAAGGCTTAGGGTTAGCATTAGGATTAGGGTAAAGGTTAGGGTGAGTGTGAGGGTTAGGGTTAGGGTTAGGTTGAGGGTAAGTGTTAGGGTGAGGGTGAGGGTTCGGGTGAATGATATGGTTAGGATGAGGGTTAGAGTTAGGGTTATTGTTTGGGTTAGGGTTAGGTTTATTGTTAGGGTAAGGTTTATATTTACGGTTACAGTGAAGGTGAGGGTTAGTGTTAGGGTTGGGGTTTGTTTTAGGGTTTGGGTTAGGGTTTGAGTTAGGGTTAGGGTGAGGGTGAGGTTTAGGGTTAGAGTCAGGGTTAGGGTGAGGGTTAGGTTGAGGGTTAGGTTTAGGGTTAGTGTTAGGTTTAGTGTTAGGGTGAGAATTAGGGGGAAGTTTAGGGTTAGGGTTAGGGTTAGTATTAGGTTTAGGGTGAGGGTGAGTGTGTGGGTTAGGGTTATATTTAGGGTTAGGCTTAGATTTAGGCTGAAGGTGAGTGTGTGTGTTAGGGTTAGGTTTAGGGTTAGGCTTAGGGTTAGGCTGAGGGTGAGGTTGAGGGTGAGGTTTAGGGTTAGGGTGAGGGTGAGGTTTAGGGTTAGGGGGATGTTAGGGTGAGGTTTAGCGTTAGGGTTAGTGTTAGGGTTAGGGTGAGGGTTAGGGTTAGGGTGAGGTTGAGGTTTAGGGTTAGAGTTAGGGTTAGGGGGAGGGTTAGGTTGAGATTTAGGGTTAGGGTTAGTGTTAGGGTTAGGTTTAGGGTGAGGGTTAGGTTGAGCTTTAGGGATATGTTTAAGGTTAGTTTTAGGTTTAAGGTGAGGTTGAGTGTGATGGTTAGGGTGAGGGTTAGGCTTAGGCTTAGGTTTAGGCTGAGGGTGAGGGTGGAGGTGAGGATTATGTTTAAGGTGATGGTTAGGGTTAGGGTTAGAGTTACTGTTAGGGTTAGGGTTATAGATATGGTGAAGTTGAGAGTACGGGTGAGGATTAGGTTTAGGGTTAGGGTGGTGTTTAGGGTTAAGGTTAGGGTTAGGGTGAGGGTGAGGTTTACGGTTAGATATAGGGTTATGGGAAGAGGGAGGGTGAGGTTTCGGCTTAGGGTTAGTTTTAGGCTTAGGGTGAGGGTGAGGGCTAGGTTGAGGTTTAGGTTTAGTGTTAGGGTTAGGGTTAGTGTTTGGGTGAGGGTAAGTGTTAGGGTGAGGGTTTGGGTTAGGGTGAGGGTTATGGTTAGGGTGAGGGTTAGGATTAGGGTTAGGGTTATTGTTAGGTTTAGTTTTAGGGTTACAGTTACTGTGAGGTTGAGGGTGAGGATTAGGGTTATCGTTAGGGTGAGGTTTAGGGTTTGGGTTAGGGGTAGCGTTAGGTTTAGGGTGAAGTTGAGGTTTAGGATTAGTGTTAGGGTTAGGGTGAGAGTTAGGTTGAGGGTTAGGGTTAGGGTTAGTGTTAGGGTTAGGTTGAGGGTGTGGTGAGGGTTAGGGTTAGGGTGAGTGTTAGGGTTAGGGTTAGGTTGGGAGTTAGGATTCAGGTTTAGTTTAGAATCAGGTTGAGGGTTAGGGTAAGGGTTATGGTGAGGGTGAAGTTTAGGGTTAGGTTGAGGGTTATGGTTAGGGTGAGGGTGAGTGTGAGGGTAAGGCTTAGGGTTAGCATTAGGATTAGGGTAAAGTTTAGGGTGAGTGTGAGGGTTAGGGTTAGAGTTAGGTTGAGGGTAACTGTTAGGGTGAAGGTGAGGGTTAGGGTGAAGGATATGGTTAGGATGAGGGTTAGAGTTAGGGTTATTGTTTGGGTTAGGGTTAGGTTTATTGTTAGGGTAAGGTTTATATTTACGGTTACGGTGAGGGTGAGGGTTAGTGTTAGGGTTAGGGTTTGTTTTAGGGTTTGGGTTAGGGTTTGAGTTAGGGTTAGGGTGAGGGTGAGGTTTAGGGTTAGACTCAGGTTTAGGGTGAGGGTTAGGTTGAGGGTTAGGTTTAGGGTTAGTGTTAGGTTTAGTGTTAGGGTGAGAGTTAGGGGGAAGTTTAGGGTTAGGGTTAGGGTTAAGTTTAGGTTTAGGGTGAGGGTGAGTGTGTGGGTTAGGGTTATATTTAGGGTTAGGCTTAGATTTAGGCTGAGGGTGAGTGTGTGTGTTAGGGGTAGGTTTAGGATTAGGCTTAGGGTTAGGCTGAGGGTGAGGTTGAGGGTGAGAAGGTTAGGGTTAAGTGAGCGTTTTGCTTAGGTATAGGGGGAGGGTTAGGATGAGTTTTAGGGTTAGGATTACGGCTAGGGTGAGGGCTAGGGTGAGGGTGATGCTTAGGTTTAGGGTTAGGGTTGGGTTTAGGGTTAGGTTAGGGTTAGGGTCAGGGTGACGTTAATGGTTAGAGTTAGGGTTAGGGTGAGGCTGTGGGTGTGGGTTAGGGTTAGGGTTAATGTTAGGTTAGGGTTAAAGTGAGGGTTTGAGTGAGGGTGAGGGTTAGGGTTAGTGTCAGCTTTAGGATTAGTTTTAGGGTTACGGTGAGTGTGATGGTTAGGGTTAGGATTAGGCTTAGGCTTAGGCTGAGGGTGAGGCTGAGGGTGAGAGTTAGGGTTAGAGAGAGGGTTAAGGTTAGGGTTAGGGGAAGGATTAGGATGAAGGTTAAGGTTAGGGGGAGAGCTAGGTTGAGGGTGAGGTTTATGGTTATGGTTAGGGTGAGGTTTAGCGTTAGGGTTAAGGTGAGGGTGAGATTTAGGGTTAGAGTTAGGGCTAGGGTGAGGCTAGGGTGAGGGTTAGGTTTCGGGTTAGTGTTAGGGTTAGGGTTAAGGTGAGGGATAAGGTGAGGGTGAGGGTTAGGGTTAGGATTAGGATTAGGGTTAGGGTTAGGGAGAGTGTAAGGGTTAGTGTTAGGGTTAGGCTTAGGCTTAGGCTGAGGCTGAGGCTGAGGCTGAGTGTGAGTGTTAAGCTTAGGGTGAGGGTTAGTGTTAGGATTAGGGTGAGAGTTAGGGTTTGGGTTAAATTTAGGGTTAGGGTGAGGGGTAGGTTAAGGGTTTTGGTGACGGTGAGGTTTAGGGTTAGGGTGAGGGTTAGGATGAGGGTTAGGGTTAGGATTAGGGTGAGGGTGTGGGCTAGGGTGAGGATGAGGATTAGGGTTAGGGTTAGGGTTAGGGTGAGGTTAAGGGTTAGGGTTAGGGTTAGGGTTAGGTTGAGAGTCATTTTTAGGGTTAGAGTTAGGGTTAGGTTGAGGCTGATTTTGAGAGTTTGGGTTAGGGTTATTGTTAGATTTAGGGTTAGGGTGAGGGTTAGGGTGATGGTGAGGGTTAGGCTTAGGGTTAGGATTAGGATTAGAGTAAGGGTTACCGTGAGTGTGAGGGTTAGGATTAGGGTTAGGGTTAGGATGAGGGATATGGTTAGGCTTTCGGTTAGTGTTAATGTTATGGTGATTGTGACGGTTAGGTCGAGGTTTTGGGGTAGGTTTAGGTTCAGATTTAGGGATAGGGTAAGGGTGAGTGTGTGTGTTAGGGTTAGATTTAGGGTTAGGCTTAGTGTTAGGCTGAGGATGAGGTTAAGGGTGGGGGTTAGGGTTAGAGTGAGGTTTAGGGTTTGGGTTAATTTAGGGTTCGGGTGATGTTTAGGGATAATGTTATGGTGAGAGTGAAGGTTAGGATTAGGTTGAGGGTTAGGGATAGGGTTAAGGTAATGGTTAGGGTTAGGGTTAGGGTGAGGGTTATGATGAGGATTAATGTTAGGATTAGGGTGAGGGCTGGGGTGAGGGTGAGGGTTAGGGTTAAGATGAGGTTTAGAGTTAGGATTAGGGTTAGGGTGAGGTTTAGTGTTAGAGTTAGGGTTAGTGTTCAGGTTAACATTAGGTGGGGGTTACGGTTAGGCTTAGGCTTAGGCTTAGGCCTAGCATGAGGGTGAGACTTAGAATTAGATTTAGGGTGAGCGTTAGGCTTAGGGTGAGGGTTAGGTTGAGGTTTAGGGTTAGGATAAGTTTTAGGGTGAGCACTAGGTTGAGGGTTAGTGTGAGGGCTAGGGTTAGGGATAGGGTTAATTTTAGGATTAGGTTTAGGTTGAGGGTGAGTGTGAGGGTTAGGATTTGGGTGACGCTTAGGGTTAGGGTTTGATTTAGGGTGAGGGTGAGGGTTAGGGTTAGGGTGAGGCTGTGGGTGAAGGTGAGGGTTAGGGTTAGGGTTAGGGTTAGTGTGAGTGTTAGGGTTAGGGTGAGGGTTATGGTTAGGATGAGGGTTAGTGTTAGGTTTAGGCTTAGGCTTAGTCTTAGGGTAAGGCTGAGTGTTAGGGTTAGGGTGAGTGTGATTGTTAGGGTTTGGGTTAGGTTTAAGCTTAGGGATAGGCTGAGGGAGAGGGTGAGGGTGAGGGTTAGGGTTAGGGTGAGTGTGAGGTTTAGAGTTAGAGTTTGTGTTAAGGTGAGGGTTAGTGTGAGGGTTAGTGTTAGGCTTAATATTAGGTTTAGGGATAGGGTGAGTTTTAGGGTGAGGTTTAGGGTGAGGTTTAGGGTTAGTTTTAGGATTAGGGTTTGGGTGAGGGTGAGTGTGAGGGTTAGGGTTCGGGTTAGTGTTAGGGTTAGGCTGAGGGTTAGGCTGAGTGTGAGGTTGAGGGTTAGGATGAGGGTTAGGTTTAGGATTAGGTTTAGTGTGACGGCTATTGTGAGGGTGAGGTTTAGGGTTAGGGTAAGGGTGAGGTTTAGGGCTCGGGTTAGGTTTAGGGTTAGGTTGAGGATTAGTGTTAGGGTTATGGTGAGGGTCAGGGTTAGGTTTAGTTTGAGGGTTAAAATTAGGTTTAGGCTTAGGATGAGGTTTAGGGTGACGGTTAGGATGAGGTTTAGAGTTACAATTAGAGTTAGGTTGAGGGCTAGGGTGATTGTGAGTTTTAGTGTTAGGGTTATGTGAGGTTTAGTGTTAACTTTAGGCGTAGGTTTAGGGTGAGGGTTAAGGTTCGGGTTTGGGTGAGGGTGAAGGTTAGGTTTGGTGTGAGGGTTAGGGTGAGGAGTAAGGTGAGGGTGAGGGTTAGGGTTAGTGTTAGGTTTAGGGTGAGGGTTAGGTTGAGGTTTAGGTTTAGGTTTAGGGTTAGTGTTAGGATTAGGGTTTGGGTGAGGGTGAGTTTGAGCCTTAGGGTTATGGTTAGGCTTAGGCTTAGGGTTAGTCTGAGGGTGAGTGTGGGGATGAGGATTAGGTTTAGAGTGCTGGTTTAGTTTATGGTTAGGTTTAGGGTTAGGATGATGGTTAGGGTTAGGATTAATGTTAGGGTGAGGGCTATGGTGAGTGTCAGGTTTAGTGATTGGTTTAGGCTTAGGCTTAGGGTTAGGCTGAAGCTGAAGGTGAAGGTGAGGGCTAGGTTTAGGGTGATGGTTAGGGTTACTGTTAGGCTGAGGGTTAGGATGAGGGTTAGGGTTAAGTTTAGGGTAAGGCTGACAGTAAGGGTAAAGGTGAGGGCTAGAGTTAAGTTGTGGGTTAGGGTGAGGATTAGGGTTAGGGTTAGGGTGAGGGTGAGGGTTAGATTGAGTATCAGTGTTAGGGTTAGTGTGAGGTTTAGGGTGAGGATTAGGTGTAGGGTTAGGGTGAGGGCTAGGGTGAGGGTGAGGGTTAGGGATAGGGTTAGGTTGAGGTTTAGGGTAAAGGTGATGGTTTGGGTTAGGGTGAGGGTTAGTGTTCAGATTAGGGTTAGTTTTAGGGTGAGGGTAAATGTTAGGGTTAGCGTTAGGGTTAGGGTGAGAGTTCTGGTTAGGGTTAGGATTAGTATTACGGTTAGGGTTATTTTAGGGTTAGGGATAGGTTTATGGTTACGGTGAGTGGGAGGGGGAGGGTTAGGGTTAGGGTTAGGGTGAGGTTTAGGTTTTGGGTTATGATTAGAGTTAGGGTTAGGTTGAGGGTGAGGTTTAGGTTTAGAGTTAGGATTAGGGGGAAGGTTAGGGTGAGGGTTAGGGTTAGGGTTAGTGTTAGGATTAGGGTGAGGGTGAGTGTGAGTGTTAGGGTTAGGGTTAGGCTTAGGCATACGGTTACGCTGAGGGTACGGTTGAAGGTGAGAGTTACGGTTAGGTTGAGGTTAGGGTTAGGGTTAGGGTGAGGGTTTTGATGAGGTTTAGAGTTAGGTTTAGGGTTAGGATGAGGGCAAGGGTCAGGGTGAGGTTTAGAGTTAGCATTATGGCGAGGTTTAAGATTAGGGTTAGGTTTAGGGTGAGGGTGAGTGTTAGGGTTAGGGTTACTGTGATGGTGAGGTTTAGGGTTAGGGTGAGAGTTAGGGTTAGTTTGAGGGTGAGGGTTAGGATTAGGGTTAGGGTTATTGTTAGTGTTATGGTTAAGGTTAAGTTCAGAGTGAGGGTGAGGTTGAGGTTGAGGTTTAGGGTTAGGGTTAGGGTGAGGTTTACGGTTAGGGTTAGGGTTAAGGTTATTGTTATTGTTAGAGTTATGGTTAGAGTTATGGTGAGGGTGAGGGTGAGGGTGAGGTTTAGGGTTAGGGTTAGGTTTAGGGTGAGGGTGAGATTTAGGGTTAGAGTAAGGTTTAGGGTAAGTGTTATGGTTAGGGTTAGGGTGAGGGTTAGGTTGAGGTTTAGGGTTAGGTTTAAGGTTAGGTTGAGGATTAGGGTTATGGTGAGGGTGAGTGTGAGGGTTAGGGTTAGGGTTAGGCTTAGGCTTAGGCTTAGGCTGAGAGTGAGGGTGGGGATGACGATTAGGTTTAGGGTGATGTTTAGGGTTATGGTTAGATTTAGGGTTAGGATTAGGGTTAGGGTTAGGATTAGGGTTTGGTTGAGGGCTAGGGTGAGGGTGAGTGTTAGGGTTAGGTTTAGGCTTAGGGTTAGGTTTAGGCTGAGGCTGTGGGTGAGGGTGAGGTTTAGGGTTACAGTGATGCTTAGAGTTACAGTCAGGTGAGGGTTAGGGTTAGGGTGAGTGTTAGAATCAGGGTGACGGTAAGGGTAAAAGTGAAGGTTAGGCTGAGAGTGAGGATTATGGTAAGGCTGAGGGTTAGGTTTAGGTTGAGGGTTAGGTTTAGGGTTAGGGTGAGGGTGAGGTTAAGATTGAGGATTAGTTTTAGGTTTAGTCTGAGGTTTAGGGTGAGGGTGAGGGTTAGGGTTAGGGTGAGGGCTAGGGTGAAGGGTAGGGTTAGGGTGAGGTTTATGGTTAGGGTGTCGGTTAGGGTTATGGTGAGGATTAGTGTTAGTGTTAGGTTTAGTGTTAGGGTGAGGGTTAGTGTCAGGTTGAGGTTTAGGTTTAGGGTGAGGGTTATGGTTAAAATGAGGGTTAGGGTTTTGTTTAGGGTTATTGTTAGGGTTAGGGTTATGGTTACAGTGAGGGTGAGGTTTAGGGTTAGGTTTAGGGTGAGGTTTATGTTTAGGGTTAGGGTTAGAGTTAGGGTTAGGGTGAGGGTGAGGTTTAGGGTTAGAGTTAGCGTTAGTGTTAGTGTTAGGGTTAGGGTGACAGTTAGTGTGAGGGGTAGGGTTAGGCTTAAGCTTAGGTTTAGGCTTAGGCTTAGGCCGAGCATGAGGGTGAGGATTAGGGTTAGGTTGAGTGTGAGGATTAGTGTTAGTGTTAGGGTTAGGGTTAGGGTTAGTGTTAGTATGAGGTTTAAGGTTAGGATTCAGGTTAGGGTGAAGGCTACGTTGAGGGTGAGTTTTAGGGTTAGGCTTAGGCTTAGGTTTAGGCTGAAGGTGAGGGTGAGGTTGAGGGTTATGGTCAGCGTGATGGTTAAAGTTACAGTTAGGCTGAGGGTTAGGATGAGGGTCAGGGTTAGGATGAGGGTTAGGGTGAGGGTGACAGTAAGGGTAAAGGTGAGGATTAGGGTTAGGGTGAAGGTTAGGGTGAGGATTAGGGTTAGGGTTAGGGTGAGTGTGAGGGTTAGATTGAGTATTAGTGTTAGGGTTAGTGTGAGGTTTAGGGTGAGGATGAAGGGTAGTGTTAGGGTGAGGGCTAGGGTTAGGGTCAGGGTTAGGGATAGGGTTAGGTTGAGGTTTAGGCTTAAGGTGATGGTTAGTGTTAGTGTGAGCGTTAGTGTTAGGATTAGGGTTAGTTTTAGGTTGAAGGAAAGTGTTAGGGTGAGGGTTAGTGTTAGGGTGAGAGTTATGGTTAAGGTTAGGATTAGTGTTATTTTTAGGGTTAGGGTTCATATTATGGGTACAGTGAGGTTGAGGGTGAGCATCAGGGTTAGGCTTAGGCTGAGGTTTAGGTTTGGGGTTATGGTTAGAGTTAGGGTTAGGTTGAGGGTGAGGTTTAGGTTTAGAGTTAGGGTTAGTGGGAGGGTTAGGGTGTGGGTTAGGGTTAGGGTTAGGGTTAGTGTTAGGATTAGGGTTAGGGTGAGGGTGAGTGTGAGGGTTAGGGTTAGCGTTAGGCTTAGGCTTAGGGTTAGGCTGAGGTTGAGGGTGAGGGTGAGGGTTAGGGTTAGGGTGAGGGTTAGATTTAGGGTTAGGGTGAGTGTGAGGTTTAGGGTTAGGATTAGGGTTAGAGTTAGGGTTAATGTGAGGGTGAGGTTTAGTGTTAGATTTAGACTTAGGGTGAGGATTAGTGTGAGGGTTAGGTTTAGGGTTAGTGTTAGGTTAGGGTTAGGGTGAGGGTTAGTGTGAGGGTTAGAGTTAGAGTTAGGGTTAGGGTTAGGATTAGGGTTAGGTTGAGGGTGAGTGTGTGGGTTAGGGTTAGGTTTAGGGTTAGGCTTATGTTTAGGCTGAGGGTGAGGTTGAGGGTGAGGGTTAGGTTTAGGTTGAGGGTTAAAATTAAGGTTAGGGTGAGAGTTAGGATGAGGGATAGGGTTAGGATTAGGGTTAGGGCTAGTGTGAGGGTGAGGTTTAGGGTTAGGGTTAGGGTGAGGTTTAGTGTTTGGGTTAGGGTGAGGGTGAGGTTTACTGGTAGATTTAGGGTTAGGGTGAGGGTTAGGGTTAGGGTTTGTGTTAGGCTTAGGGTTATTGTGAGTGTTAGGTTTAGTTTGAGGGTTATGTTTATGGTTAGGATTAGGATTGAGGTTAGGGTGAGGGTGAGTGTGAGGATTAGGGTTAGGGTTAGGCTTAGGATTAGGCTGAGGGTGAGGGTGAGGGTGAGGGTTAGGGTTAGGTTGAGGGTGAGAGTTAGGGTTAGGTTGAGGGTGAGGTTTAGGTTTAGACTTAGTGTTAGTGTGAGCAGTAGTGTGAGGTTTAGTGTTAGGTTTAGTGTGTGGGTGAGGTTTATGGTTAGGGTGATGCTTAGGTTTACGGTCAGGGTGAGGGTTAGGATGAGGGTTAGGGTTAGTGTGAGGTTTAGGGTGAGGGTGACAGTAAGCGTAAAGTTGAGGGTTAGGCTGAGAGTGAGGATTAGGGTAAAAGTGAGGATTGGGTTAGGGTGAAGGTGAGTGTTAGGGTTAGGGTGAGGGTGTGGTTTAGGTGGAAGATTAGTTTTAGGGTTAGTGTGAGGTTTAGCGTGAGGATGAGGGTTAAGGTTAGGGTGAGGGCTAGTGTGAGGGTGAGGGTTAGGGTTAGGGTTAGGGTGAGTGTTAGGGTTAGCGTGATGGTTAGGGTTAGTGTGAGGGTTAGTGTTACGGTTAGGGTTAGTGTTAGGGTGACAGTAAGTGTTAGGGTGAGGGTTAGGGTTAGGGTTTGGGTTATTGTTAGGGTTAGGGTTAGGATGAGGGTTAGGGTTTGGTTTAGGTTTAGGGTGAGGGCTAGGGTGAGGGTGATGGTTAGGGTTAGGGTTAGGTTTAGTGTTATTCTGAGGGTGAGGGTCAAGTTGAGGGTTAGTGTTAGGGTCATAGTTTGGGTTACGGTTAGGATGAGGGTTAGGATGAGGGTTAGGTTTAGGGTGAGGGTTAGAGTTAAGGGTAAAGTTGAGGGTTAGGGATAGGGTGAGGGTTTGTGTGAGGATTAGTGTTAGGGTTAGTGTGAGTTATAGGGTAAGGATGAGGGTTAGGTTTAGGGTGAGGGCTAGGTTGAGGGTGAGGGTTAGAGATAGAGTTAGATTGAGGGTTAGGGTTAAGTTGATGGCTAGGGTTAGTATGAGGGTTAGTGTTAGGATTAGGGTTAGTTTTTACGGTAAGGGTAAGTGTTAGGGTACGGGTTAGTGTTAGGTTGAGGGTTATGGTTAGTGTTAGGGTTAGTGTAATTGTTATGCTTAGGGTTATGGTTACTGTTACCGTGAGGGTGAGGGTGAGGGTTAGGGTTAGGGTGAGGTTGAGTGTGAGGATTAGGGTTAGTGTTAGCCTTAGGATTAGGCTGAGGTTGAGGGTGAGGGTGAGGTTTAGGGTTAGACTCAGTGTTAGTGTGAGCATTAGTGTGAGGTTTAGTGTTAGGTTTAGGGTATGGGTGAGGTTTAGGTTAGGGTGATGCTTAGGTTTATGGTCAGGGTGAGGCTTAGGATGAGGTTTAAGGTTAGTGTGAGGTTTAGGGTGAGGGTGACAGTAAGGGTAAAGTTGAGGGTTAGGCTGAGAGTGAGGATTAGGGTAAATGTGAGGATTGGGTTAAGGTGAAGGTGATTGTTAGGGTTAGGGTGAGGGTGTGGTTTCGGTTGAGGATTAGTTTTAGGGTTAGTGTGAGGTTTAGCGTGAGGATGAGGGTTAGGGTTAGGGTGAGGGCTAGGGTGAAGGTGAGGGTTAGAGTTAGGGTTAGGGTGAGTGTTAGGTTTAGCGTGAGGGTTAGTGTTACGGTTAGGGTAAGTGTTAGGGTGACAGTAAGTGTTAGGGTGAGGGTTAGGGTTAGAGTTAGTCTTAGTGTTAGTCTGAGGGCGAGGGTCAGGTTGAGGGTTAGTGTTAGGGTGATGGTTTGGGTTACGGTTAGGATGAGGGTTAGGATGAGGCTTAGGTTTAGGGTGAGGGTTAGGGTGATGGTGACAGCAAGGGTAAAGTTGAGGGTTAGGGTTAGGGTGAGGGTTATGGTTAATGTTAGGGTTAGGGTTATTGTTATGTTTAGGGTTATGGTTACTGTTAAGGTGAGGGTGAGGTTTAGGGTTAGGGTTAGGGTGAGGTTTAGGTTTAGGGTTAGGGTTACAGTTAGTGTTTGGGTGAGGGTGCGGTTTAAGGTTTAGAGTTAGAGTTAGGGGGAGAGTTAGGGTGAGGGTTAGGGTTAGGGTTAGTGTTAGGATTACGGTTAGGGTGAGGGTGTGTGTGAGGGTTAGGGTTAGGGTTAAGCTTAGACTTAGGGTTAGGCTGAGGGTGAGGATGAGGGTGAGGTTTAGGGTTAGGGTTACTGTGAAGTTGAGGGTTAGGGTTCGGGTGAGAGTTAAGGTTAGGGTTAGGGTGAGGGTGACGGTTAGGATTAGGGTTAGGGTTAGGATTACTCTTAGGGTGAGCGCTGGGGTGATGGTTAGTTTGAGAGTTAGTGTTAGGGATAGGATTAAGTTTATGATTTGGGTTAGGTTGAGGGTGAGTGTGAGGTTTAGGGTTAGGGTTAGGGTTAGTTTTAGGATTAGGGTTATGGTGAGGGCTAGGGTGAGGGTGAGGTTTAGGGTTAGGGTTAGGCTTAGGATTAGGGCTAGGCTGGGGCTGAGGGTGAGGGTGAGGGTTAGGGTTAGGGTGATGCTTAGGGTTACAGTCAGGGTGAGGGTTAGTATGAGTGTTAGGGTTAGGTTGTGGGATTAGTGTGAGGAAAACGGTAAGGGAAAAGTTGAAGTTTAGGCTGAGAGTGAGGATAAAGGTAAGGGTGAGGGTTAGGGTTAGGTTGAGGGTTAGAGTTAGGGGTAGGGTTAGGGTGAGGTTAAGATTGAGGATTAGTTTTAGGGTTAGTTTTAGGTTTAGGCTAAGGATGAGGGTTAGGGTTAGGGTGAGGGCTGGGTGAGGGTGAGGTTTAGGGTTAGGGTGAGGTTTAGTGTTAGGGTGATGTTTAGGTTTAGTGTGAGGATTAGTGTTAGGGTTAGGGTTAGTGTTAGGGTGAGGTTAAATATTAGGGTGAGGGTTAGGGTTAGGGTGACAGTTATGGTTACAATGAGGGTTAGGGTTAGGTTTAAGGTTGTTGTTTGGTTTAGGGTTAGGTTTACAGTTACTGTGAGTGTGAGGGTTAGGGTTATGTTTATGGTGAGGTTTATGTTAAGGGTTAAGTTTAGAGTTAGGTTTAAGGTGAGGATGGGATTTTGGGTTAGATTTAGCGTTAGTGTTAGTGTTAGGGTTAGGGTGAGGGTTAGTGTAAGTTTTAGGGTTAGGCTTAAGCTTAGGGTTAGGCTTAGGCTTAGGCCGAGAGTGAGGGTGAGGGTTAGGGTTAGGGTTAGGGTGAGGGTTAGGGTTAGGTTTAGGGTGAGTGTTAGGATGAGGTGTAGAGTTAGGTTTAGGGTTAGGGTGAGGGCTAGGGTGAGGTTGAGGTTTAAGGTTAGCGGTAGGGTGAGGTTTAGGCTTAGGGTGAGGGTGAGGGTTGGTGTGAGGGTTAGTGTTAGGGTTAGTGTTAGGGTGAGGGTAAGTTTTAGGGTGAGGGTGAGGGTGAGGGTGAGGGTTATAGGTAGGGTGAGGGTTAGGTTTAGGTTTAGGTTTATTGTTAATTTTAGGTTTCGGCTTATGTTGAGGGTGAGGGTGAGGGTGAGGTTTAGGGTTAGGGTTAGGGTGAGGTTTAGGGTTAGGTTTAGTGTTAGAGTTAGGGTTAGGGTGAGCGTGAGGTTTAGGTTTAGAGCTAGGCTTAGGGTGAGGGTTAGTGTGAGTGTTAGGGTTAGGGTTAGTGTTAGGTTAGTGTTAGGTTGAGGGTTAGTGTGTGGGTTAGGGTTAGAGTTAAGGTTATGGTTAGGATTAGGGTTACGGTGAGGTTGAGTGTCTGGGTTAGGTTTAGGTTTAGGGTTAGGCTTGGGATTAGGCTGAGGGTGAGGTTGAGGGTGAGGGTTAGGGTTAAGGTGAGGGTTAGGATTAGGGTTACTGTGAGGGATAGGACGAAGGTTAGGGTTAGGATTAGGGTTAGAGTGAGGGCTAGGGTGAGGGTGAGGTTTAGTGATTGGGTTAGGGTTAGGTATAGGATTAGGGTTAGGGTGAGGGTGAGGTTTATTGTTAGAGTTAGGCTTACGTTGTAAGTTAGGATTAGGATTAGTGTTAGGGTTAGGGTTAGGGTGAGTGTTAGGGTTAGGGTGAGGGTTATGGTGATGGTTTGGATTAGGATTAGGGAAGGGTTAGGGTGAGTGTGAGGGTTAGGGTAAGGGTTAGGCTTAGGTTAGCCTGAGAGTGAGGGTGAGGGTGAAGGTTAGAGTTAGGGTGAGGGTGAGTGTGAGGGTTAGGGTTTGTGTTAGGGTTAGCCTTAGGTTTAGGCTGAGGGTGAGGGTGAGGGCGAGGGTTAGGGTTAGGTGAGTGTTAGGGTTAGGGTTATTGTGAGGTTTAGTTTTAGAGTTAGGGTTACAGTAAGGGTTAGGGTGAGGGTGAGTGTTAGGTTAGTGTTAAAATTAGGGTGTGGGTAAGGTTTAGGATTAGGGTGATGCTTAGGGTTACGGTCAGGGTGAGGGTTAGGATGTGGGTTAGGTTTAGTGTGAGGGTTAGGGTGAGGGTGACAGTAAGGGTAAAGTTGAGGGTTAGGCTGAGAGTGAAGATTACGTTAAATGTAAGGTTTAGGGATAGGGTGAGGTTTAGGGTTAGGGTTAGGGTTAGGGTGTGGTTGTGGTTTAGATTGAGGATTAATTTTAGGGTTAGTGTGAGGTTTAGGGTGAGGATGAGGGTTAGGGTTAGGGTGAGGGCTAGGGTGAGGGTGAGGTTTAGAATTACGGTTAGGGTGAGTGTGAGGATTAGGGTGAGTGATAGGGTTAGCCCTAGGTTTAGGCTGAGGGTGTGGGTGAGGGTGAGTTTTAGGGTTAGGTTGAGGGTTAGGGTTAGGGGAATGATGAGGTTTAGTGTTAGGGTTAGGGTTAGGGTGAGGGTAAGGTCTAGGGGTAGAGTTGGGCTTATGGTGAGGGTTAGGGTTAGGGTGAGGGTTAGGGTGGGGGTGACGGTAAGGGTAAACTTTACGGTTAGGCTGAGGGTGAGAGTTCCTGTAAGGATTAGGGTTAGGGTTAGGGTGAGGTTTAGGGTTAGGGGTAGGGTGAGGGTGAGGGTAAGTTTGAGGATTAGTGTAAGGGTGAGGTTTAGGGTGAGGATGAGGGTTGGGTTAGGGTTAGGGTTATTGTTAGTGTTATGATTACAGTTAAGTTTGCGGTGAGGGTGAGGCTGAGGGTGAGTTTATGGTGAGGGTTAGGTTTAGGGTTAGGGTTAGGGTTAGTATTATTTTTAGGGTTAGGGTTAAATTTACAGTGAGGCTGTGGGTGAGGGTTAGGGTTAGGGTGAGTTTTACGGTGAGGTTTAGGGTTAGGGTTAGGTTGAGGGTGAGGTTTAGAGTTAGAATTAGGTTTATGGGGAGGGTTATGGTAAGAGGAAGGGTTAGGGTTAGTGTTAGTCTTAGGGTTAGGGTGAGTGTGTTTGTGAGGGTTAGGTTTAGGCTTAGGCTTAGGGTTAGGTTGAGGGTGAAGGTAGGTGAGGGTTGAGGGTTATAGTTACGGTGAGCGTGAGGATTAAGATTACAGTGAGGGTTAGGTTGGGTTAGGATAAAGGTGAGGGTGAGGGTGAGGGTTAGGGTTAGGATTAGGATTAGGGTGAGGGTAAGTGTGAGGTTAGGGTTAGGGTTAGTGTTAGATTAGGGTTAAGGTGAGGCTTAGGATGAGGGTTAGGTTTAGGATTAGGGTTAGGGTGATGGCTAGGGTGAGGGTGAGGTTTAGGATTAGGGTTAGGGTGAGGTTTAGTGTTAGGGTTAGGGTGAGGGTGAGGTTGAGTGTTAGAGTTAGGGTTACGTTTAGGGTTAGGGTTAGGGTTAGTGTTAGGGTTAGGGTTAGGGTGAGTGATAGGTTTAGGGTGAGGGTTATGGTTATGGTCAGGATTAGGATTAGCGTTATGGTGAGGGTGAGTGTGTGGGTTAATGTTAGGTTTAGTGTTAGGCTTAGGGTTAGGTTTAGGTTGAGGTTGAGGCTGAGGGTTAGGTTTAGCGTGAGTGTTTGGGTTTCAGTGAGGGCTATGTTTAGGGTGACAGTTACGGTTAGGTTTAGGGTTAGGTTCAGGGCTACATTGAGGGTGAGGTTTAGCGTTAGATTTAGGGTGAGGTTTAGGGTGAGGGTGAGGTTTAGGGTTAGGGTTAGGCTGAGGTTTAGGATTATAGTTAGGGTTAGGGTTAGGGCGAGTGTGAGGTTTAGGGTTAGAGTTAGAGTTAGGATGAGGGTTAGGGTGAGGTTTAGGGTTAGAGTTATTGTTAGGGAGAGGGTTAGTGTGAGTGTTAGGTTTACGGTGAGGGCTAGGTTGAGGGTGAGGGTTAGGGTTTGGCTTAGGCTTAGGCTTATGGTTAGGCTGAGGGTGAGGTTGAGGTTGAGGGTTAGGTTTAAGGTGATGGTTAAGGTTACGGTTAGGTTGAAGTTTACCATGAGGTTTAGGGATAGGGTGAGGGTTAGGGTGAGGGTGATGGTAAGGGTAAAGTTGAGGGTTAGGCTGAGGGTCAGGTTACAGATAAGGGTGAGGGTTAGGGTTAGGGTGAGGGTTAGGGTAAGTGTGAGGGTTAGGGGTAAGGGTGAGGGTGAGGGTTAGATTGAGGATTAGGGTTAGGGTTAGTGTGAGGTTTAGGGTGAGGATGAGGGTTAGCGTTAGGGTGAGGGTTAGGGTTAGAATTAGGATTAAGATGAGGGCTACGGTGAGGGTGAAGGTCAGGGTTAGGTTAGGGTTAGGGTGAGTTTTAGGGTTAGGGTGAGGGTTAAGGTTAGTGTGAGGGTTAGTGTTAGGGTTAGGTTTAGTGTTAGGGTGAGGGTAAGTGTTAGGGTGAGGGTTAGTGTTAGGGTTATTGTAATTGTTATGATTAGGATTACATTGCGGGTGAGTGTGAGGGTTAAGGTTAGAGTTAGCGTGAAGTTTAGGTTTAGGATTAGGGGTAGAGTTAGGGTTAGGGTGAGGGTGAGGTTTAGGGTTAGAGTTAGGCTTAGGGTGAGGGTTAGTGTTAGGATTAGGGTTAGGGTTAGTGTTAAGTTAGAGTTACGGTGTGGGTTAGTATAAGGGTTAGGGTTAGAGGGAGGGTTAGGGTTAGGCTGAGGCTGAGGTGGAAGGTGAGGGTTAGGGTTAGGTGAGGGTTAGGTTTAGGGTTAGGATGAGGGTTAGGTTGAGGGTTAGGTTTAGGATTAGGGTTAGGATGAGGGTGAGTGTGTGGGTTAGGGATAGGTTTAGAGTTAGGCTTAGGGTTAGGCTGAGGCTGAGGTTGAGGGTGAGGGTTAGGGTTAGGGTGAGGTTTAGAGTAAGGGTTGGAGATAGGGTTAGGGTGAGGGTGATGTTTATAATTAGAGTTAGGTTTAGTGTGGGCTTTGGGTTAGGCTGAGTGTGAGAGTGGGGGTGAGGATTAGGGTTAGGGTTAAGGGTAGAGTTAGGGTTTGGGTTAGGGTTAGGGTTATTGTTAGTGTTATGTTTAGGGTTAAGTTTGCAGTGAGAGTGAGGCTGAGGGTGAGGTATATGGTTAGGGTTAGGGTTAGTGTTAGGGTTAGTGTTAGTGTTATTGTTAGGGTTAGAGTTACGGTGAGGTGAGCGTGAGTGTGAGGGTTAGGGTTAGGGTGAGGTTTGGGGTGACGTTTAGGGTTAGGGTTAGGTTGATGGTGAGGTTTAGGTTTAGAGTGAGTGTTAGTGGGAGGGTTAGGGTGATGGTTAGGTTTAGGTTTAATGTTAGTCTTAGGGTGAGGGTGAGGGTTAGGTTGAGGTTTAGGGATAGGGTTAGGGTTAGGATTAGGCTTACAATGTTGGTGAATGTGAGGGTTATGGTTAGGTTTAGGCTTAAGCTTAGGCTTAGGGTTAGGATTAGGATGAGGGTGAGATTTAGGGTTAGGGTTAGATTGAGGTGTATGGTTAGGGTGAGTATTAGGGTTAGTGTGAATGTTAGTGTTAGGGTTAGGTTTAGTGTTAGGGTTAGGTGGAGGGTTAGGGTCAGGTTTAGAGTAAGGGTTAGTGTTAGGGTTACGGGGAGGGTTAGGGTTAGTTTGAGGTTTCGGGTTAGGGTTATGTTAAGGATTAGGGTTATGGTGAGGGTGAGGGTGAATGTTAGGGTTAGGGTTAGGCTTAGGCTGAGGGTGAGGATGAGGGTGACCATTAGTTTTCGGGTGATGGTTAGGGTTAGGATTAGGGTGATTGTTAGGATGAGGGTTAGGGTTAGGATTAGCGTTAGGGTGAAGGCTAGGGTGAGGGTGAGGGTTTTGGTTAGGGTTAGGGTGAGATTTAGGGTTAAGGTGAGGGTTAGTGTTAGTGTGAGTGTTAGTGTTAGGTTTTGGTTTAGTGTTAGGTTTAGGGGAAAGATTAGGGTCAGGGTTAGAGTTAGGGTTAGTGATAGGGTTAGGGTTAGGGTGATGGTTAGGGTTACTGTTAGCTTGAAAATTAGGATGAAGTTTCAGGATAGGGTGAGGGTTAGGGTAAGGGTGATGGTAGGGATAAATTTGAGGGTTCGGCTGAGGGTGAGGGTTAAGGTTAGAGTGAGGGTTACAGTTGGGATGAGGGTTAGGGTAAGGGTGAGGTTTAGGGATTAGGGTGAGGGTGATGGTTAGATTGAGGATTAGGGTTAGGGTTAGTGTGTAGTTTAGGGTGAGGATGAGGGTTAGGGTTAGGTGAGGGTAAGTGTTAGAATTAGGGTAAGGGTGATGGTGAGGGTTAGGGTTAGGTTTAGGGTGAGGTTTAGGCTTAGGGTGAGGGTTAGGGTTAGTGTAAGGGTTAGTGTTAGGGTTCGGGTTACTGTTAGGGTGAGGGTAATTATTAGGGTGAGGGTTACGGTTAGGGTGAGGGTTATAGTTAGGGTGAGGGTAAGGGTTAGGGTTAGGAGTATTAGTTTTAGGTTTAGTGTTACCTTGACGGTGAGGGTGAGGATGAGGGTTAGGTTTAGGGTTAGGGTGAGGTTTAGGATTAGGATTAGGGTGAGAGTTAGGGTTAGGGTGAGTGTGAGGTTTAGGTTTAGATTTAGGCTTAGGGTGTGGGTTAGTGTTAGGGTTAGTGTTAGGTGTGGGTTAGGGTGAGGGTTAGTGTGAGGGCTATGGTTAGGGTTAGGGTTAGGCTTAGCGTTAGGCTGAGGGTGAGGTTGAGTGTTAAGGTTGGGGTTAGGGTGAGGGTTAGGATTAGGGTTAGGGTGAGGGTTAGGATGAGGTTTAGGGTTATGATTAGGATTGGAGTGAGGGCTAGGGTGAGGGTGACGTTTACTGTTAGGGTTAGGGTAAGGTTTAGTGTTAGGGTGAGGATGAGGGTAAGGTTTAGTGTTAGAGTTAGGGTTAGGGTGAGGGTTAGGGTTAGGGATAGTCTTAAGGTTAGGGATAGGGTGAGTGTTAGTTTTAGGGTGAGGGTTATGGTTTTGGTTAGGATTAGGATTAGGTTTAGGGTGAGGGTAAGTGTGAGGGTTAAGTTAAGGGTTAGGCTTAGGTTTAGGTTGAGGGTGAGGGTTAGGTTTAGGGTGAGGGTGAGTGTGAGGGTTAGGGTTAGTGTTAGGGTTAGGGTGAGGGTAAGTGTGAGGGTTAGTCTTAAAATTATGGTGTGGGTGAGGGTTAGGTTTAGGGTGAGGCTTAGTGTTACTCTCAGGGAGAGGGTTAGCATGACGTTGAGAGTTAGTGTGAGGGTTAGGATGAGGGTGACAGTAATGGTACTGTTGAGGGTTAGGCTGAGAGTGAGGATTATGGTAAATGTGAGGGTTAGGGTTAGGGTTAGGGAGAGGGTTAGGGTTAGGGGTAGGGTGAGGGTGAGGGTAAGATTGAGGATTTGTGTTAGGGTGAGGATGAGTGTTAGGATTAGGGTTATTGTTAGTGTTATGTTTACAGTTATGCTTGCAGTGAGGGTGAGGCTGAGGGTGAGGTTTATTTTTAGGTTTAGATTCAGCGTTAGGGATAAGGTTAGTATTATTTAGAGGGATAGGTTTAGATTTACAATGAGGGTGAGGGTGAGGGTGAGGTTTACGGTGAGGTTTATGGTTAGGTTTACGTTGAGGGTGAGGTTTAGAGTTAGAATTAGATTGATGAGGAGGGTTAGGGTGACAGGTAGGGTTAGGGGTAGTGTTAGTCTTAGGGTGAGGGTGAGGGTTAGGTTGAGGTTTAGGGATAGTCTTAGGTTTAGGATTAGGGTTAGGGTGAGGTTGATTGTGAGGGTTCAGTTTAGGCTTAGGCTTGCGGTTAGGTTGAGGGTGAAGGTAGGTGTGAGGGTTATGGTTAGGTGAGGGTGAGGATTAGGGTTAGAGTGAGGGTTAGAATTTGGGTTACGATTAAGGTGAGGGTGAGGATGAGGGTTAGGGTGAGGGTTAGGGTTAGGATTAGGATTAAGGTGAGGGTGAGGGTTAGGATTAGGGTTAGGGTTATTGTTAGTGTTATGGTTAAGGTTACCTTTGCAGTGATGGTGAGGCTGAGGGTGAGGTTTAGGGTTAGGATTAGGGTTAGGGTTAGGTTTAGGGTTAGGATTAGTGATTTGTTAAGGTTAGGGTTAGAGTTATGGTGAGGGTGAGGGTGAGGGTGAGGGTTAGGGTTAGGGTTAGGGTGAGGTTTAGGGTTAAGGTGAGGATTAGGGTTAGGGTGAGGGTGAGGTTTAGGGTTAGAGTTAGGGTTAGGGCGAGGGGTAGGGTGATGGTTAGGGTTAGGGTTAGGGTTTTCTTTAGCTTTAGGATTAGGATTAGGGTGAGGGTGAGTGTGAGGGTTAGGTTTAGGCTAAGGCTTAGGGTTAGGCTGAGGATGACGGTGGGGTTGAGGATGAGGGTTCAGGTGATGGTTAGGGTTAGGATTAGGGTGACTGTTAGGATGAGGGTTAGGGTTAGGATTAGGGTTGGGGTGAAGGCTAGGTTGAGGGTAAAGGTTAGGGTTAGGCTTAGGCTTAGGCTTAGAGTTAGGCTGAGGGTGAGGTTGAGGGTGAGTTTTAAGGTTAGGGTGATGGTTAGGGTTATCCTTATGTTGAAGGTTAGCATGAGGTTTAGGGATAGGGTGAGGGTTAGAGTGAGGGTGATGGTAAGGGTAAAGCTATGGGTTAGGCTGAGGGTGAGAATTAAGATACGGGTGAGTGTTAGGGTTAGGGTGAGTGTTAGGGTAAGGGTGATGGTTAGGGTTTATGGTGATTGTGAGGGTTAGATTGAGGATTAGGGTTAGGTTTCGTGTGAGGTTTAGGGTGAGGATGAGGGTTAGTGTTAGGGTGAGGGTTAGGGTTAGAATTAGGTTTCGGGTGATGGCTAGGGTGAGGGTGAGGTTTACTGTTAGTGTTAGGGTTAGGGTGAGTTTTAGGGTTAGGATGAGGGTTAGGATTAGTGTGAGAGTTAGTGTTAGGTTTAGGGTTAGGGTTAGGGTGAGGGTAAGTGTTAGGGTGAGGGTTAGGGTTAGGGTGAGGGTTATAGTTAGGGTGAGGGTTAGGGTTAGGGTTATTGTCATTGTTAGGTTTAGGGTTATGTTGACGGTGAGGGTGAGGGTAAGGGTTAGGTTTAGGGTTAGGGTTAGGGTGAGATTTAGGGTTAGGATTCGGGTTATAGTTAGGGTTAGGGTGAGTGTTAGTGTGAGGGTTAGGTTTAGGGTTAGTGTTACGTTAGGATTAGGGTGAGGGTGAGTGTGAGGGTTAGGGTTAGGTTTAGTGTTAGGCTTAGGGTTAGGGTGAGGGTGAGTTTGAGGGTGAGGGTTAGGGTTATGGTGAGGGTTAGAGTTAGGGTTAGATTGAATGTTAGGCAGAGGGTTAGGGTTAGGAATAGGGTTAGTTTGAGCGCTGGTGTGACGGATAGTGTGAGTGTTAGGGTTACGATAGGGTTAGGTTGAGGGTGAGTGTGAGGGTTAGGGGTAGGGTTAGGGTTAGGCTTAGTGTTAGGGTTAGGGTTAGGGTTTGGTTTAGGGTGAGGGTGAGGGTGATTATTAGGGTTAGTGTTAGGGTTAGGGTTAGGTTTAGGCTAAGGGTGAGGTTGGGGGTGAGGATTAGG
This sequence comes from Dipodomys merriami, assembly GCF_024711535.1. Lineage (NCBI taxonomy): Eukaryota > Metazoa > Chordata > Mammalia > Rodentia > Heteromyidae > Dipodomys > Dipodomys merriami. Next base: position 101,885 of record NW_027202428.1, read on the forward strand.
TTTAGGTTGATGGTTAGGTTTAGGGTTAGTGTTATTGTTAGGGTTAGGGTTAGAGTTAAGGTGAAGGTGAGGGTGAGGGTGCGGGTGAGGTTTAAGGTTAGGGTTAGGTGAGGTTTATGGTTAGGGTTAGGGATAGGGTTAGGGTGAGGGTGAGGTTTACGGTTAGATTTAGGCTTAGGGTGAGGGTTACTGTTAGGGTTAGGGTTAGGATTAGTGTTAGGTTTGGGTTAGGGTGAGGGTTAGGGTGTGGGTTATGGTTAGATTTAGGGTTAGGGTTAGGATTTGGGTTAGGGTGAGGTTTAGTGTGTGGGTTAGGGTTAGGTTTAGGGTTAGGCTTAGCGTTAGGCTGAGCGTGAGGTTGAGTGTGAGGGTTTGGGTTAGGCTGAGGGTTAGGATTAGGGTTAGTGTTAGGGTTAGGATGAGGGTTAGGGTTTGTATTAGGATTAGAGTGAGGGCTAGGGTGAGGGTGCCCTTTACTGTTAGGGTTAGGGTGAGGTGTAGGGTTAGGGTTAGGGTGAGCATGAGGTTTAGTGTTAGAGTTAGGGTTAGGGTGAGGTTTAGGGTTAGGGTTAGTGTTAGGGTTAGGGTTAGGTTGAAGGTTATGGTTATGGTTAGGATTAGGATTGAGGTTAGGGTGAGGGTAAGTGTGAGGGTTAGGGTAAGCTTTAGGCTTAGGGTTAGGTTGAGGGTGAGGGTTAGGTTTAGAGTGTGGGTGAGTGTGAAGGTTAGGGTTAGTGTTAGGTTTAGGGTGAGGGTTAGTGTGAGGGTTAGGTTTAGGCTTAGGCTTAGGATTAGGTTGAGGGTGAAGGTAGGTGGGAGGGTTATGGTTACGGAGAGGGTGAGAATTAGGGTTAGTGTGAGGGTTAGGATTTGGGTTAGGATTAAGGTGAGGGTGAGGGTTAGGATTAGGGTGAGGGTTAGGGTTAGGATTAGGATTAGGGTGAGGGTGAGGATGAGGGTTAGGATTAGGGTTAGGGTTATTGTTAGTGTTATGGTTAAGGTTACCTTTGCAGTGATGGTGAGGCTGAGGATGAGGGTTAGGTTTAGGATTAGAGTGAGGGTTAGGTTTTGGCTTGGTATTAGTGTTTATGTTAAAGTTAGGGTTAGAGTTATGGTGAGGGTGAGAGTGAGGGTGAGGTTTAGGGTTAGGGTGAGTTTAGGGTTAGGGTGAGGATTAGGGTTAGGGTGAGGGTGAGGTTTAGGTTAGAGTGAGGGTTAGGGGTAGGGTTAGGGTGAGGGTTAGGGTTAGGGTTAGGGTTAGGTTTAGGATTAGGGTTAGGTTGAGGGTGAGTGTGAGGGTTTGGGTTAGGCTTAAGCTTAGCCTTAGGGATATGCTGAGGATGAGGGTGGGGTTGAGGATTATGGTTTGGGTGTTGGTTAGGGTTAGGGTTAGGGTTAGGGTTAGGGTTAGGGTTAGGTGAGGGTAAGGGTTAGAATTAGGGTTACGGTGAGGGCTAGGATCAGGGTGAGGGTTAGGGTTAGTGTTAGTGTTAGGGTGAGGGTGAGGCTTAGGGTGAGTGTGAGGGTTAGTATTAGGGCTAGTGTTAGTGTTAGTGTTAGGGTGAGGGTAAGTGTTAGGTTGAGGGTTAGGGTTAGGGTGAGGGTTATAGTTAGGGTGAGGGTTAGGGTTAGGGTTAGGGTTTGTGTTAATTTTAGGTTTACGGTTATGTTGAGGGTGAGGGTGAAGGTGAGGGTTAGGGTTAATAATAGGTTAGGGTTAGGGTGAGTGTGTGGGTTAGGATTAGGTTTAGGGTTAGGCTTAGTTTTTGGCTGAGAGTGAGGTTGAGGGTGAGGGTTAGGGTTAGGGTGAGGGTAAGGATTTCGGTTAGGGTGAGGATTAGGATGAGGGTTAGGTGATGGCTAGGGTGAGGGTGAGGTTTAGGGTTAGGGTTAGGGTGAGGTTTAGTGTTAGGGTTAGGGTGAGGGTGAGGTTGAGTGTTAGAGTTAGGGTTAGGGTGAGGGTTAGGGATCTGGTTAGTGTTAGTGTTAGGGTTAGGGTTAGGGTGAGTGATAGGGTTAGGGTGAGGGTTATGGTTATGGTTAGGATTAGGATTAGGGTTACGGTTAGGGTTAGTGTGTGGGTTAATGTTAGGTTTAGTGTTAGGCTTAGGGTTAGGCTGAGGGTAAGGTTGAGGCTGAGGGTTAGGTTTAGTGTGAGTGTTTGGGTTACAGTGAGGGTTATGTTTAGGGTGACGGTTACGGTTAGGTTTAGGGTTAAGTTGAGGGCTACGTTGAGGGTGAGGTTTAGGGTTAGCTTTAGGGTAAAGTTTATGGTGAGGGTGAGGTTTAGGGATAGGGTTAGGCTGAGGTTTAGGGTTATATTTAGGGTTAGGGGTAGGGCGAGTGTGAGGTTTAGGGTTAGAGTTAGGGTTACGGTGAGGGTTAGGGTGAGGTTTACGGTTAGAGTTAGGGTTAGGGGGAGGGTTAGGGTGAGGGTTAGGTTTAGGGTGAGGGCTAGGTTGAGGGTGAGGGTTACGGTTAGTGTTAGGCTTAGGCTTATGGTTAGGCTGAGGGTGAGGTTGAGGGTGAGGTTAGGGTTAGGGTGAGGTTAGGGGTACGGGTAGGTTGAAGGTTAGCATGATTTTTAGGGATAGGGTGAGGGTTAAGGTGAGGGTGATGGTAAGGGTAATGTTGAGGATTACGCTGAGGGTCAGGGTAAAGATAAGGGTGAGGGTTAGTTTAGGGTGAGGGTTGAGGTAAGGTTGAGGGTTAGGGGTTGGGGTGAGGGTGAGGGTTAGATTGAGGATTAGGGTTAGGGTTAGTGTGAAGTTTAGGGTGGTGATGAGGGTTAAGGATAAGGTGAGGGTTACGGTTAGAATTAGGGTTAGGATGAGGGCTAGGGTGAGGGTGAGGGTTAGGGTTAGGTCGGGGTTAGAGTGAGTTTTAGGGTTAGGGTGAGGGTTAGGGTGAGGGTTAGGGTTAGTGTGAGGGTTAGTGTTATGGTTAGGGTTAGTGTTAGGGTGAGGGTAAGTGTTAGGGTGAGGGTTAGGGTTAGGGTGAGCATTACAGTTAGGGTGACGGTTAGGGTTAGGTTTAGGGATATTGTTATTGTTAGGTTTAGGGTTACATTGAGGGTGAGGGTGAGGGTGAGTGTTAGGGTTAGAGTTAGGGTGAGGTTTAGGTTTAGTATTAGGGGTAGAGTTAGGGTGAGGGTGAGGTTTTGGGTTAGAGTTAGGATTAGGGTGAGGGTTAGTGTGAGGATTAGGGTTAGGGTTAGTGTTAAGTTAGGGTTAGGGTGAGGGTTAGTGTGAGCGTTAGGGTTATAGGGAGGGTTAGGGTTAGGATTAGGGTTAGGGTGAGGTTGAGTGTGTGGGTTAGGGTTAGGTTTAGAGTTTGGCTTAGGGTTAGGCTGAGGCTGAGGTTGAATGTGAGGGTGAGGGTTAGGTTTAGGGTAAGTTTGAGGGTTAGGATGAGGGTTAGGGTTAGGATTAGGGTTAGTGTGAGGGTCAGTGTGTGGGTTAGGGTTAGGTTTAGATTTATGCGTCGGGTTAGGCTGAGGCTGAGGTTGAGGGTGAGGGTTAGGGTTAGTGTGAGGCTTAGGGTTAGGCATAGGGTTAGGTTTAGGATTAGGGTTAGGTTGAGGGTCAGTGTGAGTTTTAGGGTTAGAGTTAGGGTTAGGCTTAGTGTTAGGGTTAGGTTTAGGGTTAGGGTTTGGTTTAGGGTGAGGTGTAGGGTGAGGATTAGGGTTAGTGTTAGTGTTAGGGTTAGGGTTAGGCTGAGGGTGAGGGTGGGGGTGAGGATTAGGCTTAGGGTGATGGTTAGGTTTAGGGTTAGTGTTATGTTAGGGTTAGGGTTAGAGTTACGGTGAGGGTGAGGTTGTGGGTGAGGGTTAGGGTTAGGGTTTGGGTGAGGTTTAGAGTTAGGGTTGGAGATAAGGTTAGGGTGAGGGTGATGTTTAGGGTTAGAGTTAGGGTTAGTGTTAGGATTGGGCTTAGGGTTAGGCTTAGGGTGAGAGTGGAGGTGAGGATTAGGGATAGGGTTAGGGTTAGATTAAGGGTTAGGGTTAGGGTTAGGGTTATTGTTAGTGTTATGTCTAAGGTTAAGTTTGCAGTGAGGGTGAGGCTGAGGGTGAGGTTTATGGTTAGGTTTAGGTCTAGGGTTAGGGTTAATGTTAGTTTTAGTGTTAGTGTTAGGGTTACAGTTACGGTGACAGTGAGCGTGAGGGTGAGGGTTAGGGTTAGGGTGAGATTTAGGGTTAGATTTAGGTTGAGGGTGAGTTTTAGGCTTAGAGTGAGGGTTAGTGGGAGGATTAGGGTGAGGGTTAGGTTTAGAATTAGTGTTAGTCTTAGGGTGAGGGTGAGGGTTAGGTTGAGGTTTAGGGATAGGGTTAGGTTTACGATTAGGGTTAGGGTGAGGGTGAATGTGAGGGTTAGGATTATGTTTAGGCTTAGGCTTATGGTTAGAATTAGGATGAGGGTGAGGGTTAGTGTTAGGGTTAGATTGAGGTTTAGGGTTAAGGTGTGGGTTAGGGTTAGTGTGTTAGTGTTAGGGTTTGGTTTAGTGTTAGGGTTAGGGGGAGGGTTAGGGTCAGGTTTAGGGTTAGGGTTAATATTAGGGTTAGAGTTAGTTTAAGGGTTAGGGTTAAGGTGAGGGTGAGGGTGAGTGTTAGGGTTAGGCTTAGGCTTAGGCTGAGGGTGAGGGTGTGGGTCAGGATTAGTTTTCGTGTGATGGTTAGGGTTTGGTTTAGTGTTAGGGTTAGGGGGAGGGTTAGGGTCAGGCTTAGGGTTAGGGTTAGTGTTAGGGTTAGGGTTAGGGTGATGGTTAGGGTTACGTTTAGCTTGAAGTTTAAGATGAGGTTTAGGGATAGGGTGAGGGTTAGGGTAAGGGTGATGGTAAGGGTAAATTTGAGGGTTACGCTGAGGGTGAGGATTAGGATAAGTGTGAGGGTTACGGTTAGGGTGAGGGTTAGGTTAAGGTTGAGGGTTAGGTATTAGGGTGAGGGTTAGATTGAGGAGTAGGGTTATGGTTAGTGTTGTTGTTTAGGGTGAGGATGAGGGTTAGGGTTAGGTGAGGGTAAGGGTTAGAATTAGGGTTAGGGTGAGGGCTAGGTTGAGGGTGAGGGTTAGGGTTAGGGTTAGGGTGAAGTGTAGGCTTAGGGTGAGGTTTTGGGTTAGTGTAAGGGTTAGTGTTAGGGTTAGGGTTAGTGTTATGGTGAAGGTAAGTGTTAGGGTGAGGGTTATAGTTAGGGTGAGGGTTAGGGTTAGGGTTAGGGTTATTGTTAGATTTAGGTTTAGATTTACGTTAAGGATGAGGGTGAGGGTGAGGGTTAGGGTTAGGGTTAGGGTTAGGGTGAGGTATAGGTTTAGGATTAGGGTTAGAGTTAGGGTTAGGGTTTGGGTGAGGTTTAGGGTTAGATTTAGGCTTAGGGTGAGCGTTAGTGTTAGGTTTGGGTTAGGGTAAGTGTCAGTGTGAGGGTTATGGTTAGAGTTCGGGTTAGTGTTAGGATTAGGGTTAGGGTGATGTTCAGTGTGTGGGTTAGGGTTAGGTTTAGGGTTAGGCTTAGCGTTAGGCTGAGGGTGAGGTTGAGGGTGAGGGTTGGGGTTAGGGTGAGGGTTAGGATTAGGGTTAGTGTGAGGGTTAGGATGAGGGTTAGGGTTATGATTACGGTTAGAGTGAGGGCAAGGGTGAGGGTGACGTTTACGTTTAGGGTTAGGTTGCGGTTGTGGGTTAGGGTTAGGGTGAGGGTTAGGTTTAGTGTTAGAGTTAAGGTTAGGGTGAGGGTTAGGGTTAGGGTTAGTGTTAGGTTTAGGGATAGGGTGAGTGTTAGGTTTAGGGTGAGGGTTATGGTTATGGTTAGGATTAGAATTATGGTTAGGTTGAGGGTGAGTGTGTGGTTAGGGTAAGGGTTAGGCTTAGGGTTAGGTTGAGCGTGAGGGTTAGGTTTAGGGTGAGGGTGAGTGTGAGGGTTAGGTTTAGTGTTAGTGTTAGGTTGAGGTTTAGTGTGAGGGTTATTGTTAAAGTTAGGGTGTGGGTGAGGGTTAGGGTTAGGGTGATGCTTAGGTTTACGGTCAGGGAGAGGGTTAGCATGAGGGTGAGGTTTAGTGTGAGGGTTAGAGTGAGGGAGACAGTAAGGGTAAAGTTGAGGGTTAGACTGAAAGTGAGGATTACTGTAAATGTGAGGGTTAGGGTTAGGGTGAGGGTTAGGGTTAGGGTTAGGGTGAGGGTGTGGTTTAGTTTGAGGATTAGTTTTAGGGTTAGTGTGAGGTTTAATGTGAGGATGAGAGTTAGGGTTAGGGTGAGGGCTAGGGTGAGGGTGAGGGTTAGGATTTGGGTTAGGGTGAGTGTGAGAGTTAGGGTGAGTGTTAGGGTTAGGGTGAGGGTTAGTGTGAGGGTTAGTGTTAAAGTTAGGGTGTGGGTGAGGGTTAGGGTTAGGGTGATGCTTAGGGTTATGGTCAGGGAGAGGGTTAGCATTAGGGTGAGAGTTAGTGTGAGGGTTAGGGTGAGGGTGACAGTAAGGGTAAAGTTGAGGGTTAGGCTGAGAGTGAGGATTACGTTAAATGTGAGGATTAGGATTACGGTTATGGTGCGGGTTAGGGTTAGGGGTAGTGTGAGGGTGAGGGTAAGATTGAGGATTAGTGTTAAGGTGAGGTTTAGGGTGAGGATGAGTGTAAGGGTTAGGGTTAGGGTTATTGTTAGTGTTATGGTTACAGTTAAGTTTGCAGTGAGGGTGAGGCTGAGGGTGAGGTTTATGGGTAGGTTTAGGGTTAGGGTTAGGGTTAGTATTATTTTTAGGGTTAGGGTTAGATTTACAGTGAGGGTGAGGGTGAGGGTTAGGTTTAGGGTGAAGTTTACAGTGAGGTTTAGGGTTAGGGTTAGGTTGAGGGTGAGTTTTAGAGTTTGAATTTGGTTTATTGTGAGGGATAGCGTGAGAGGTAGGGTCAGGGTTAGAGTTAGTGTTAGGGTGAGTGTGAGGGTTAGGTTGAGGTTTAGGGATAGGCTTAGGGTTAGAATTAGGGTTTGGGTGAGCATGAGTGTGAGGGTTAGGTTTAGGTTTATGCTTAGGTTTAGGTTGAAGGTGAAGGTAGGTGTGAGGGTTATGGTTACAGTGAGGATGAGGATTACAGTTAGGGTGAGGGTTAAGATTTGGGTTCGGATTAAGGTGAGGGTGAGGGTTAGGGTTAGGGTGATGGTTAGGGTTTGGATTAGGATTAGGGTGAGGGTGAGTGTTTGGATTAGGGTTAGGCTTATTTTTAGTGTTATGGTTAAGGTTACCTTTGCAGTGATGGTGAGGCTGAGGTTGAGGTTTAGGATTAGGATTAGGGTTAGGGTTAGGTTTAGTGTTAGCATTAGTGTTTTTGTTAAGTTTAGGGTTAGAGTTATGGTGAGGGTTAGGGTGAGGGTGAGGGTGAGGCTTAGGTTTAGGGTTAGGGGGAGGTTTAGGGTTAGGGTGAGGATTAGGGTTAGGGTGAGGGTGAGGTTTAGGGTTAGAGTTAGGGTTAGGGGGAAGGTTAAGGTGAGGGTTAGGGTTAGGGTTAGGGTTAGGTTCAGGATTAGGGTTAGGGTGAGGGTGAGTGTGAGTGTTAGGGTAGGCTTAGGCTTAGGCTTAGGGTTAGGCTGAGGATGAGGGGGGGTGGGGTTTAGGGTTCGGGTGATGGTTAGGGTTAAGATTAGGGTGAGGGTTAGGATGAAGATTAGGGTTAGGATTAGGGTTAGGGTAAGGGCTAGGGTGAGGGTGAGGATTAGGGTTAGGATTAGGCTTAGGCTTAGGGTTATGCTGAGGTAGAGGTTGAGGATGAGGGTTATGGTTCGGGTGATGGTTAGTGTTACCGTTAGGTTGAAGGTTAGCATGAGGTTTAGTGATAGGGTGAGGGTTGGAGTGAGGGTGATGATAAGGGTATAGTTGAGGGTTAGGCTGAGAGTGAGAATTAAAATAAGGGTGATGGTTAGGGTTAGGGTGAGGCTTAGGGTAAGGGTGAGGGTTAGGGGTTATGCTGAGGGTGAGGGTTAGATTGAGGATTAGGGTTAGGTTTATGGTGAGGATGAGGTTTAGGGTTATGGTGAGGGTTAAGATTAGAATTAGGTTTAGGTTGAGAGCTAGGGAGAGGGTTAGGGTTAGGGTTAGTGTTAGGGTTAGGATGAGTTTTAGGATTAGGGTGAGGTTTAAGGTTAGTGTGAGGTTTAGTGTTAGGGTTAGGGTTAGTGTTAGGGTGAGGGTAAGTGTTAGGGTGAGGGTTAGGGTTCAGTTGAGGTTGATAGTTAGGGTGAGGGTTACGGTTAGGGTTATTGTTATTGTTAGGTTTAGGGTTACATTGAGGGTGAGGGTGAGGGTGAGGGTTAGGTTTAGGATTAGGGTTAGGGTCAGATTTAGGGTTAGGATTAGGGTTAGAGTTAAGGTTAGGGTGAGGGTGAGGTTTCAGGTTAGAGTTAGGCTTAGGGTGAGTGTTAGTGTGAGGGTTAGGGTTAGGGTAAGTGTTAGGTTAGGGTTAGGGTGAGGGTTAGTTTGAGGGTTAGGGTTAGAGTGATAGTTAGCATTAGTATTAGGGTTATGGTGAGGGTGAGTGTTTGGGTTAGGGTTAGGTTTAGTGTTAGGCTTAGGGTTAGGCTGAGGGTGAGGTTGAGGGTGACGATTAGGGTTAGGGTGAGGGTTAGAGTTAGGGTTAGATTGAGGGTTAGGATGAGGGTTAGGGTTAGGATGAGGGTTAGGTTGACCGCTGGTGTGACGGTTAGTGTGAGGGATAGGTTTAGGTTTAGGATTAGGGTTAGGTTGAGGGTGAGTGTGAAGGTTAGGCTTAGGGTTAGGGTTAGGCATAGGGTTAGGGTTTGGGTTAGGGTTTGGTTTAGAGTGAGGGTGATGGTGAGGATTAGGATTAGTGTTAGGGTTAGGGTTATGGTTAGGGTTAGGCTAAGGGTGAGAGGGTGGGGTTGAGGATTAGGGTTAGGGTTAGGTGAGGTATAGGGTTAGTGTTAGAGATAGGGTTAGGGTGAGGGTAAGGTTTAGGGTTAGAGTTAGGGTTATTTTTAGCGTTAGGCTTAGGTTTAGGCTGAGGGTGATCGTGGGGGTGAGGATTAGGTTTAGAGTTAGGGTTAGGGTTAGAGTTCAGGTTAGGGTTAGGGTTAGGGTTTTTCTTAGTGTTATGGTTAGAATTAAGTTTGCAGTGAAGGTGAGGCTGAGGGTGAGGTTTATGGTTAGGGTTAGGTTTAGAGTTAGGGTTAGTGTTAGTGTTGTTGTTAGGGTTAAGGTTAGAGTTATGGTTAGGGTGAAGGTGAGGGTGAAGGTTAGGGTTAGGGTGAGTTTTAGGGTGAGGTTTAGGGTTAGGATTAGGTTGTGGGTTAGTATTATTCTTAGGGTGAGGGTGAGTGTGAATGTGAGTGTTAGGGTTAGAATTAGGCTTAGGCTTAGGTTTGGGATTATGGTGAGGGTGACTGTTAAGTTTAGGTTTAGGGTGAGGTTTAGGGTTAGGGTGAGGGTTAGGTTTAGTGTTAGGGTTAGGGGGACGGTTACGGTCAGCGTTAGGGTTAGGGTTACTGTGAGGGTTAGGGTTAGTTTGAGGGATAGGTTGAGGTTTAGGGTTAGGGTTAGGGTTAGGTTTAGGATTAGGGTTAGAGTGAGGGTGAGTGTGAGTGTTAGGGTTAGGTTTAGGCTTAGGCTGAATGTGAGGTGAGGGTGAGGCTTAGTGTTTGGGTGATGGTTAGGGTTAGGATGAAGGTGAGGGATAGGATCAGGTTTAGGGTTAGGATTAGGTTTAGGGTGAAGGCTAGGGTGAGGTTGAGGGTTAGGTTTAGGGTTAGGGTGAGGTTTAGGCTTACGGTGAGGTTTAGAGTTAGTGTGAGTGTTAGTGTTAGGGTTCAGTTTACTGTTAGGGTTAGGGGGAGGGTTAGAGTCAGGTTTAGGGTTAGGGTTAGGGTTAGAATTAGGGCTAGGGTGATGGTTAGGGTTATGGTTAGTTGAAAGTTAGGATGCTGTTTAGGGATAGGGTGAGGGTTAGGGTGTGGGTGATGGTCAGTTTAAAGTTGAGGGTTAGGCTGAGGGTGAGGGTTAAGATAAGGGTGAGGGTTACGGTTAGGGTGAGGGTTAGGATAAGGGTGAGGGTTAGGGATTAGTGTGAGGGTGTGGTTAGACTGAGGATTAGGGTTTGGGTTAGTGTGTGGTTTAGGGTGAACATGAGGGTTAGGGTTAGTTGAGGGTAAGGGATCGAATTCGGAATAGGGTGAGGGCTAGGGTTAGGGTGAGGGTTATAGTTAGGGTGAGGGTTAGTGTTAGGGTTAGGGTTTTTGTTACTTTTAGGTTTAGGGTTATGTTTATGGTGAGGGTGAGGGTGAGGGTGAGGGTGAGGGTTAGGGTTAGGGTGAGGGTTAAGGTTAGGGTTAGTGTTAGGTTAGGGTTAGGGTGAGTGTGTGGGTTAAGGTTAGGTTTAGGTTTAGACTTAGTGTTAGGCTGAGAGTGAGGTTGAGGGTGAAGTTTAGGGTTAGGGTGAGCATTAGAATTATGGTTAGGGTGAGATTTATGATGACGGTTAGGGTTAGGATTAGGGTTAGAGTGATGGCTAGGGTAAGGGTGAGGTTTAGGTTTAGGGTTAGGGTGAGGTTTAGTGTTAGGTTTAGGGTGAGGTTGAGTGTTAGAATTAGGGTTAGGGTGAGGGTTAGGGATCGGGTTAGTGTTAGGGTTAGGGTGAGTGATAGTGTTAGGGTGATGGTTATGGTTATGTTTAGGATTAGGATTAGGGTTAGGGTGAATGTGTGGGTTAAGGTTAGTTTTAGTGTTAGGCTTAGGGTTAGGCAGAGGGTGAGTTTGAGGCTGAGGGTTAGGTTTAGTGTGAGTCTTTGGGTTACAGTGAGGGTTATGTTTAGGGTGACGGTTACGATTAGGTTTAGGGTTAGGTTGAGGGCTACGTTGAGTGTGAGATTTAGGGTTAGGGTTAGGGTGAAGTTTATGGTGAGGGTGCTGTTTAGGGTTAGGGTTAGGCTGAGGTTTAGGGTTATAGTTAGGTTTAGGTTTAGGGCGAGTGTGAGGTTTAGGGTTCGTGTTAGTGTTAGGGTGAGTGTTAGGGTGAGGTTTAAGGTTAGAGTTAGGGTTATGGGGGAGGGTTAGGTTGAGGGTTAGGTTTAGGGTGAGGGCTAGTTTGAGGGTGAGGGTTAGGGTTAGTGTTAGGCTTAGGCTTATGTTTAGGCTGAGTGTGAGTTTGAGGGTGAGGGTCAGGGTTAGGGTGAGGTTAGGGTTACGTTTAGGTTGAAGGTTAGCCTGAGGTTTAGGGATAGGGTGAGGGATAGGTTGTTGGTGATGGTAAGGGTAAAGTTGAAGGTTAGGCTGAGGGTCAGGGTAAAGATAAGGGTGAGGGTTAGGGTTAGGATGAGGGTTAGGGTAATGGTGAGGGTTAGGGGTTAGGGTGAGTGTGAGTGTTAGATTGAGGATTAGGGTTAGGTTTAGTGTGAGGTTTAGGGTGAGGATGATGTTAGGGTTAGGGTGAGGGTTAGGCTTAGAATTAGGGTTAGGATGAGGGCTAGGCTGAGCGTGAGGGTGAGGGTAAGTTTAGGGTTATGGTGAGTTTTAGGGTTAGGGTGAGGATTAGGTTTAGTGTGCGGGTTAGTGTTATGGTTAGGGTTAGTGTTAGGGTGAGGGTAAGTGTTAGAGTGAGGGTTAGGGTTAGGGTGAGGGTTATAGTTAGTGTGAGGGTTAGGGTTAGGGTTAGGGTTAGGGTTATTGTGATTTTTAGGTTTAGGGTTACATTCAGGGTGAGGGTGAGTGTGAGGGTTAGGGTTAGAGTTAGGGTGAGGTTTAGGTTTAGGATTAGGGATAGAGTTAGGGTTAGGGTGAGGGTGAGGTTTAGCGTTAGAGTTAGGCTTAATGTGAGGGTTAGTGTGAGGATTAGTGTTAAGGTTAGTCTTAGGTTAGGGATAGGGTGAGGTTTATTGTGAGAGTAAGGTTTAGAGGGACTGTTAGAGTTAGGATTAGGGTTAGGATGTGGTTGAGTGTGTGGGTTAGGGTTAGGTTTAAAGTTAGGCTTAGGGTTAGGCTGAGGCTGAGGCTAAAGGTGAGGGATAGGGTTAGGTTTAGGGTAAGGTTGAGGGTTAGGATGAGGGTTAGGGTTAGGATTAGGGTTAGGGTGAGGGTGAGTCTGTGGGTTATGGTGCAGTTTAGTGTTAGGGTTAGGGTTAGAGTTAGGGTTATGGTGAGGGTGAGGTTTAGGGATACAGTTGGGGTTAGGGTGAGGGTTAGGGTTAGCGTGAGTGTTAGGGTGGTGGTGAAGGTAAGAGTAAATGTTATTGTTGGGCTGAGTGTGAGAGTTACTGTAAGGCTGAGGGTTAGTGTTAGGGTGAGGGTTAGGTTTAGGGGTAGTTTGAGGGTGAGGTTTAGATTGAGGATTAGTGTTAGGATTAGGGTGAGGTTTAGGGTGAGGATTAGGGTTAGGGTTAGGGTTATTGTTAGTGTTATGGTTAGGGTTAAGTTTGCGATGAGGGTGAGGCTGAGGGTGAGATTTATGGTTAGGGTTAGGTTTAGGGTTAGGGTTTGGGTTAGTGTTATTGTTAAAGTTAGGGTTGGTGTTACAGTGAGGGTGAGGTGAGTGTGAGGGTTAGGTTGAGGGTTAGGTTTAGGATTAGGTTGAGGGTGAAGATAGGTGTGAGTGTTAGGGTTATGGTGAGGGTGAGGATTAGGTTTAGGTTGAGGTTTAGGATTTGGGTTAGGATTAAGTTGAGGGTGAGGGTTAGGGTTAGGGTGAGGGTTAGCATTAGGATTAGGGTTAGGGTGAGGGTGAGGGTTAGGATTAGAGTTAGGGTTAGGGTTATTGTTAATGTTATGGTTAAGGTTACCTTTGCAGTGATGGTGAGGCTGAGGGTGATGTTTAGGGTTAGGATTACGGTTAGGGTTAGGTTTAGGGTCAGGATTAATGTTATTGTTAAGCTTATGGTTAGAGTTATGGTGAGGGTGAGGGTGAGGGTGAGGGTGAGGGTTCGGGTTCGGCTTAGGGTGACGTATAGGGTTAGGGTTAGTGTGAGGTTTAGGGTGAGGATGAGAGTTAGCGTTAGGTTGAGGGCTAGGTTGAGGGTGAGGGTAAGGGTTAAGGTGAGGTTTAGGGTTAGGGTTATGGTTAGTGTTAGTGTGAGGGTTAGTGTTGGGGGAGGTGAGGGTTAGGGTTAGGGTTAGAGTTAGGATTAGGGAAAGGGTTACGGTGAGGGTTAAGGTGAGGGATAGGTGGAGGTTTAGGGTTAGGGTTGGGGTTAGCTTTAGGATTAGGGTTAGGGTGAGGGTGACTGTGAGGGTTAGGGTTAGGCTTCGGCTTAGGCTTAGGGTTAGGCTGGGGGTGTGGGTGGGGGTGAGGATTAGTTTTTGGGTGTTGGTTAGGGTTACGATTAGGGAGAGGGTTAGGATGAGGGTTAGGGTTAGGATTAGTGTTAGGGTGAGGGCTAGAGTGAGGGTGAGGGTGAGGGTTAGGGTTAGGGTTAGGCTTAGGGTTCGGCTGAGGGTGATGTTGAGGGTGAGGGTTAATTTTATGGTGATGGTTAGGGTTACAGTTAGGTTGAAGGATAGTATGAGGTTTAGGGGTAGGTTGAGGGTTAGAGTGAGGATGATGGTAAGGGTAAAGTTGAGGGTTAAGCTGAGAGGGAGGGTCAAGTTAAGGGTGAGGGTTAGGGTTAGGGTAAGCATGAGGGTTAGGGTTTATTGTGAGGGTGAGGGTTACATTGAGGATTAGGGTTAGGTTTAGTTTCAGGTTTAGGGTGAGGATGAGGGTTAGGGTTTGGGTGAGTGTTATGGTTAGGGTTAGTGTTATTGTTAGGGTTAGGGTTAGAGTTATGGTGAGGGTGAGGTTGCGGGTCCGGGTTAGGGTTAGGGTGAGGGTGAGGTTTAGGGTTAGAGTTAGGCTTAATGTGAGGGTTAGTGTGAGGATTAGTGTTAAGGTTAGTCTTAGGTTAGGGTTAGAGTGAGGTTTATTGTGAGGGTAACGGTTAGAGGGACTGTTAGGGTTAGGATTAGGGTAGGGTGAGGTTGAGTGTGTGGGTTAGGGTTAGGTTTAAAGTTAGGCTTAGGGTTAGGCTGAGGCTGAGGCTGAAGGTGAGGGATAGGTTTAGGTTAGGTTTAGGTTTAGGGTAAGTTTGAGGGTTAGGATGAGGGTTAGGGTTAGGATTAGGGTTAGGGTGAGGGTGAGTCTGTGGGTTATGGTGCGGTTTAGTGTTAGGGTTAGTGTTAGAGTTAGGGTGATGGTGAGGGTGAGGTTTAGGGGTGCAGTTGGGGTTAGGGTGAGGGTTAGGGTGAGGGTTAGTTTTAGTGTGAGTGTTAGCGTGGTGGTGAAGGTAAGAGTAAATGTTAGGGTTCGGCTGAGGGTGAGAGTTACTATAAGGCTGAGGGTTAGTGTTAGGGTGAGGGTTAGGTTTAGGGGTAGAGTGAGGGTGAGGTTTAGATTGAGGATTAGTGTTAGGATTAGGGTGAGGTTTAGGGTGAGGATTAGGGTTAGGGTTAGGGTTATTGTTAGTGTTATGGTTAAGGTTAAGTTTGCGATGAGGGTGAGGCTGAGGGTGAGGTTTATGGTTAGGGTTAGGTTTAGGGTTAGTGTTTGGGTTAGTGTTATTGTTAAGGTTAGGGTTAGAGTTACAGTGAGGGTGAGGTGAGGGTTAAGGTTAGGTTGAGGTTTACGGTGAGGTTTAGGTTTAGGGTTAGGTTGAGTGTGAGGTTTAGGTTTCGGGGGAGGGTTAGGGTGAGGGGTAGGGTTAGGGTTAGTTGTAGTCTTAGTGTGAGGGTGAGGGTTAGGTTGAGGATTTGGAATAGGCTTAGGGTTAGAATTATCGGTTAGGGTAAGGGTGAGTGTGAGGGTTAGGTTGAGGGTTAGGTTTAGGATTAGGTTGAGGGTGAAGATAGGTGTGAGTGTTAGGGTTATGGTGAGGGTGAGGATTAGGTTTAGGGTGAGATTTAGGATTTGGGTTAGGATTAAGTTGAGGGTGAGGGTTAGGGTTAGGGTCAGGGTTAGCATTAGGATTAGGGTTAGGGTGAGGGTGAGGGTTAGGATTAGAGTTAGGGTTAGGGTTATTGTTAATGTTATGGTTAAGGTTACCTTTGCAGTGATGGTGAAGCTGAGGGTGATGTTTAGGGTTAGGATTACGGTTAGGGTTAGGTTTAGGGTTAGGATTAGTGTTATTGTTAAGCTTATGGTTAGAGTTATGGTGAGGGTGAGGGTGAGGGTTCGGCTTAGGGTGAGGTTTAGGATTAGGGTTAGTGTGAGGTTTAGGGTGAGGATGAGGGTTAGGGTTAGGTTGAGGGCTAGGTTGAGGGTGAGGGTAAGGGTTAGGTTGAGGTTTAGGGTTAGGGTTATGGTTAGTGTTAGTGTGAGGGTTAGTGTTAGGGTGAGAGAGTGTTAGGATGAGGGTTAGGGTTAGGGTTAGAGTTAGGATTAGGGAAAGGGTTACGGTGAGGGTTAAGGTTAGGGATAGGTGGAGGTTTAGGGTTAGGGTTGGGGTTAGGTTTAGGATTAGGGTTAGGGTGAGGGTGACTGTGAGGGTTAGGGTTAGGCTTCGGCTTAGGCTTAGGGTTAGGCTGAGGGTGAGGGTGGGGGTGAGGATTAGTTTTTGGGTGATGGTTAGGGTTACGATTAGGGTGAGGGTTAGGATGAGGGTTAGGGTTAGGATTAGTGTTAGGGTGAGGGCTAGAGTGAGGGTGAGGGTGAGCGTTATGGTTAGGCTTAGGCTTAGGTTTAGGCTGAGTGTGAGGTTGAGGGTGAGGGTTAGGGTTATGGTGATGGTTAGGGTTACAGTGAGGTTGAAGGTTAGCATGAGTTTTAGGGATTGGGTGAGGGTTAGAGTGAGGGTGATGGTAAGTGTAAAGTTGAGGGTTAGGCTGAGGGGGAGGGTTAAGATAAGGGTGATTGTTAGGGTTAGGGTGAGGGTTATTGTAAGGTTGAGGGTTAGGGTTTATTGTGACGGTGAGGGTTAGATTGAGGATTAGGGTTAGGTTTAATGTGAGGTTTAGGGTGAGGATGAGGGTTAGGGTTAGGGTGAGGTTTAGGGTTAGGGTTAGTGTTATTGTTAGGGTTAGGGTTAGAGTTACGGTGAGGGTGAGGTTGCGGGTCCGGGTTAGGTTTGGGTTTAGGGTAAGGTTTAGAGTTAGGGTTGGAGATATGGTTAGGTTCAGGGTGATGTTTAGGTTTAGAGTTCGGGTTAGTTTTAGGGTTGGGCTTAGGTTTAGGCTGAGGGTGAGAGTGGGGGTGAGGATTAGGGTTGGGTTTAGGGTTAGGGTTAGAGTTAGCGTTAGGGTTAGGGTCGGGATTAGGGTTAGGGTGAAGGTGAGGGTGAGTGTTAGGGTTAGGTTTAGGCTTCGGCTGAGGGTGAGGGTGGGGGTGAGGATTAGTTTTCTTTGAGGATTAGTGTGAGGTTTAGGGTTAGAATTAGGGTTAGGGTGAGGTCTAGGGTTAGTGTTAGTGTTAGGGCTACGGTTAGGCTGAGGGTGAGTGTGATTGTGAGGGGTAGGGTTAGGGTTGGCGTAGGATTAGACTGAGGGTGAGGGTGAGGGTGAGGTTTAGGGTTAGGGTGAGGGGAGGTTTAGCCTTATAGTTTGTGTTAGTGTGAGGGTTAGTGTGAGGTTTAGTGTTAGGGTTAGGGCGTGGGTGAGGGTTAGGGTTAGGGTGATGCTTAGGGTTACAGTCAGGGTGAGGGTTAGGATGAGGGTTAGGTTTAGTGTGAGGGTTAGGGTGAGGGTGAAAGTAAGGGTAAAGTTTAGGGTTAGGCTGAGAGTGAGGATTACGGTAAATGTGAGTGTTAGTGTTAGAGTGAGGATTGGAGTTAGGGTTAGGGTGAGGGTGTGGTTTAGATTGAGGATTAGTTTTAGAGTTAGTGTGAGGTTTAGGGTGAGGATGAGGGTTAGGGTTAGGGTGAGGGTGAGGGTTAGGGTTAGGGTTAGGGTGAGTGTTACGGTTAGGGTGATGGTTAGGGTTAGTGTGAGGGTTAGTGTAAGAGTTAGGGTTAATGTTAGTGTGAGGGTAAGTGATATTGTTCGGGTTAGGGTTCGGGTGAGGGTTATGGTTAGAATTAGGGTTAGGGATAGGGTTAGGGTTATTGTTAGAGTTAGTGTTCGTGTTAGGATGAGGGTTAGGGTTAGCATTAGGTTTAGGGTGAGGACAAGGGTGAGGGTGAAGTTTAGGGATTCAGTCAGGTTTAGATTTAGGGTTAGGCTGAGGCTGAGGGTGAGGTTGAGGGTTAGGGTTAGCGTGATGGTTAGGGTTACAGTTAGGCTTAGGGTTAGCATGAGTGTTAGGGTGAGGGTTAGGCTGAGGGTGACTGTAAGGGTAAAGGTGATTATTAGGGTTAGGGTGAGGGTTAGGGTGAGTATTAGGGTAAGGGTTAAGGTGAGGTTGAGGCTTAGATTGAGGACTAGTGTTATGGTTAGTGTGTGGTTTAGGGTGAGGATGAGGGTTAGGGTTAGGGGGAGAGCTAGGGTGAGGTTGAGGGTTAGGGATAGAGTTAGTTGAGGTTTAGGTTTAAGGTTATTTTTAGGGTTAGTGTGAGGGTAAGTGTTAGGATTAGTGTTACTGTTAGGGTGAGGGTAAGTGTTAGCATGAGGGTTAAGCTTAGGGTGAGGGTTATGGTTAGGTTTAGGCTTAGTGTTAAGGTTAGGGTTATTGTTAGGGTTAGGTTTAGGGTTACGGATACTGTGATGGTGAGGGTGAGGGTGAGGGTTAGGGTTAGGGTTAATGCTGGGGTTAGGGTTAGGGTGAGGGTTAGGTTGAGTTTAAGGGTTAGGTTTCGGGTTAGGTTTAGGATTAGGGTTATGATGTGGGTGAGTGTGAGGGTTAGGGTTAGGGTTAGGCTTAGGCTTAGGATTAGGCTGAGGGTGAGGGTGGGAATGAGGATTAGCTTTAGGGTGATGGTTAGGTTTAGGGTTAGGTTTAGGGTTATGGTTAGGGTTAGGAGTAGGGTTAGGGTGAGGGCTAGGGTGAGGGTGAGGGTTAGGCTGAGAGTTAGGCTGAGTCTGAGGGTGAGGGTGAGGGTTAGGGTTAGGTTGAGGTTTAGGGTTAGGGTTAGGGTGAGGTTGAGGTTAAGAATGAGGATTAGTTTTAGGCTTAGTGTGAGGTTTAGGGTGAGGATGAGGGTTAGGTTTAGGGTGAGGGCTAGGGTGACGTGAAGGTTAGGGTTAGGGTGAGGCTTAGGATGAGGTGTAGGGTTAGGATTAGGGTTAGGGTGAGCGGTAGGGTGATGGTTATTGTGAGGGTTAGGGTTAGGGATAGGGATAGGTTTAGGATTAGGTTTAGATTGAGGGTGAATGTGAGGGTTAGGTTTAGGGTTATGCTTAGGCTTAGTGTTAGGGTGAGTGTTAGGTTTAGTGTGAATGTTAGGGTTATGGTGAGGGTTATGGTTATGGTGAGGGTTAGAGTTAGGTTTAGGGTTAGGGTTAGGGTGAGGTTTAGGGTGAGGATGAGGTTTCGCGTTAGGGTTAGGGTGTGGTTTAGGGTTATGGTTAGGGTTATTGTTAGGTCGATGGTGAGGGTTAGGGTTAGAGTTAGGGTTAGGTGAGGGTTAGGGTGAGGGTTAGGGTTAGTGTTAGTGTTAGGGGTAGGGGTAGGATGAAGGTTAGGGTGAGGGTGAGGGTTAGGGTAAGGGTTAGGATTAGGATTAGGGTTAAGGTGAGGGTGAGTGTGAGGGTTAGTGTTAGGTTTAGGATTAGGGTTAGGGTGAGGATGAGGGTTAGGGTTAGGGTTATGTATAGAGTGAGCGTTAGGGTGAGGGTTATGGTGAGAGTAAGTGTTAGGATTAACATTAGGTTATGTGTTAGGATGAGCAATAGGGTTAGGGCTAGGGTTAGTGTGAGGGTTAGTTTGAGAGTTAGGGTTAGGGTTAGTTTTAAGGTTAGGGTTGGTGTTAGGGTTAGGATTAGGGTTAAGGTGACTGTGAGTGTAACAGTTAGGGTTAGGGTTAGTTTTAGGCTTAGGGTTAGGCTGAGGCTGAGTGTGAGGGTGAGGGTTAGATTTAGGCTGAGTTTTTGGTTTAGTGTTAGAGTGAGGGTTAGGGTGAGGGTTAGGGTTAGAATTAGGGTTAGTGTATGTCCTAGGGTGAGGGTTAGCCTAACGCTAACGTTTAGGTTTAGGTTGAGGTTTAGCTTTAGGGTTATGATCAGGATTAGGGTTAGTGTGAGGGTTTGGGTTAAGGTTAGAGTTACGGTGAGGGTGAGGTTTCAGTTTAGATTTAGGGTTATGGTTATTGTTAGGGTTAGGGTTAGGGTTAAGGTTAAGGTAAGGGTGAGGGTTAGGGTGATGTTGAGTGTTAGGATTAGGGTTAGGATTAGGTTTAGTGTTAGGGTGAGGGTGAGGTTTAGGGTTATTGTTAGGGTTAGGGTTAGGTTTAGTGTGAGTGTTAGGGTTAGGTTTAGTGCTATGGTTAGGTTTATGGTGAGGGCTAGTGTGAGGGTGAGGGTATTGTTAGGGTTAGGCTTAGGCTTACGGTTAAGCTGAGGGTGAGGGTGAGGGTGAGGGTTAGGGTTAGGCTTAGGGTTAGGGTTAGGCTGAGGTTGAGTGTGAGTATTAGGGTTAGGGTTTGGGTTAGGGTTAGGCTTAGTGCTAGGCGGAGGATGAGGGTGAGGGTGAGGGTTATCTTTAGGTTGAGGGTGAGGATTAGGTTTAGGGTTAGCGTTATGGTGCGGGTTAGTGTGAGGGTTAGGGTTAGTGTTACGGTTACGGTGAGGGTGAGAGTGAGTGTGAGGGTTAGGGTTAGCCTACGGCTTAGGCTTATGCTTTGGCCGAGATTGAGGGTGAAGCTGAGGGTTAGGGTTACAGTGATTGTTAGGGTTTTAGGGTTAGGGTGAGGGTTAGGGTTAGGGTTCGGGTGAGGTTTTGGGTGACGTTTAGATTTAGGATTAGGGCTAGGGTGAGTGCTAGGGTGAGGGTGAGGGTTAGAGTTAGGTTTAGTGTTATTTTTAGTGTTATGGTTACGTTTAAATTTACAGTGAGGGTGAGGATGAGGGTGAGGTTTAGGTTTAGGGTTAGGGTGAGGTTTAAGTTAGGGTTAGGGTAAGGGTTAGGGTGAGGGTTTGGGTAAGGTTTACGGTTACGGTAAGGGTGAGTGTTAGGGTTAGGGTGAGGGTTAGTGTGATTGTTAGGGTTAGAGTTAGGGTGACGGTTTGGATGAAGTTGATGGTTAGGGTCTGGATTAGCTTTAAGGTTAGGACTTGGATTAGATTTAGTGTTAGGTTGAGTGCTTGGGTTAGGCTTAGGTTTAGGGTTAGGCTTAGTGTTAAGCTGAGGGTGAGGGTGAGAGTGAGGTTTAGGGGTAGGGTTTGGGTTAGGTTTAGCGTTTGGGTGAGAGTTAGGGTTCGGGTTAAGTTTAGGTTTAGGATGAGGGTTAGGGTTAGGCTTATGGTGAGGTTGAGGTTTAGGGTTAGGTTGATGGTTAGTGTTAGGATTATGGTCAGGGTGAGGGTTCCGGTTAGGATTAGGGTGAGAGTTAGGATCAGGATTAGGGTTAGGATTAGTGTTATTGTGAGAGCTAGAGTGAGGGTGAGGGTTAAGGTTAGTGTTAGAGTGAGATTTAGGGTTAGGGTGAGGGTTAGGATGAGGGTTAGGGTGAGGGTTAGGGTTAGGGTTAGGGTGAGGGTTAGGATGAGGGTGATGTTTAGGTTTAGGGTTAGGGTGAGGGTAAGGTTTAGGGTTAGAGTTAGGGTTAGGGTTAGCTTGAGGGTTACTGTTAGTGTGAGGGTTAGGTTTAGGGTTAGGATTAGGATTAGGGATAGGCTGAGGTTCAAGATCAGGGTTAGTGTTAGGGTTAGGGTTAGCTTGAGGGTTACTGTTAGTGTGAGGGTTAGGTTTAGGGTTAGGATTAGGATTAGGGTTAGGGTGAGGTGAGTATGAGGGTTAGGGTTAGGTTTAGGCTTAGGGATAGGCTGAGGGTGAGGGTGAGAGTGAGGGTTAGGGTGAGGGTGAGGCTGCGGTTTAGGGTTAGAGTTAGTGTTAAGTTGAGGGTTAGTGTGAGGGTTAGTGTTAGGGTTAGGTTTAGGGTGAGGGTTAGGTTGAGGGTTAGGGTTAGGGATAGGGTTAGGTTTAGGATTAGGTTTTGGGTGAGGGTGAGTGTGAGGGTTATGGTTAGGGTTAGGATTAGGCTTAGGTTTAGGCTGAGGGTGAGGGTGAGGGTTAGGGTTAGGGTGAGGGTTAGGTTTAGTGTTAGGGTGAGGGTTAGGATGAGGGTTAGGTTTAGGATTAGAGTTAGGGTGAGGGCTAGCATGAGAGTGAGGGTTAGGGATAGGGTGAGGTTTAGGGTTAGGGTTAGGTTTAGGTATAGGGTGAGGGTTAGGGTTAGGGTTATGTTGAGGGTGAGGGTTAGGGTTAGGTTGAGGATTAGGATTAGGTCTAGGTTTAAGGTGAGGGTTAGGGTTAAGGTGAAGCTTAGCATTAGGGTCCGGGTTAGGATTAGGTTTAGGATGAGTGCTAGGTTGAGGCTGAGTGTTAGTGTTAGGGTTACAGTGAGGTTTAGGGTTATGTTTAGGTTTAGGGTGAGGGTTAGGGTGAGTGTCACGGTGAGGGTCAGTTTTAGGGTTAGGGTGAGGGTTAGAACTTGGTTTAGGGTTAGGATGCGGGTTAGTTTTAGGGTTAGGGTGAGGATTAGTATGAGGGTTAGGGTTACAATTTGGGTTAGGGTGAGGGCTTGGTTGAGGGTGAGGTTTAGTGTTAGGGTTAGGGTGAGGTTTAGGATTAGGATTAGGGGTAGTGTTAGGGTTCGGGTTACAGTGAGGGTGATGGTTAGGTTTGGGGTGAGGGTTTGTGTGAGGACTAAGGAGAGGGTGAAGGTTAGTTTTAGGGTTAGGGTGAGGGTTAGGTTTAGGTTTAAATTTAGAGTTAGGGTTAGGGTTAGGATTAGGGTGAGGGTGAGTGTGAGTGTGAGGGTTAGTATTAGAGTTAGGCTTAGGTTAGGGTTAGGCTGAGGGTGAGGGTTGGGATGAGGATTAGGTTTAGAGTGATGGTTCCAGTTTTGGTTAGGTTGAGGGTTAGGATGAGGTTTAGGGTTTGGATTAGGGTTAGGGTGAGGGCTAGGTTGAGTGTGAGGTTAAGGGTTAGGTTTAGGCTTAGGCTTAGGTTTAGGCTGAGGCTGAAGGTGAGGATGAGGGTTAGGTTTAGGGTGATGTTTAGAGTTACGGTTAGGGTGAGGGTTAGGATGAGGTTTAGGATTGGGGTGAGCATTAGGATGAGGGTGACAGTAAGTGTAAAGTTGAGGGTTAGGCTGAGTGTGAGAGTTATGTTTAGGGTGAGAGTTCGGGTTAGGGTTAGGTTGAGGGTGAGGGTTAGATTGAGTTTTAGTGTTAGGGTTAGTGTGAGGTTTAGGGTGAGTATGAGGGTTAGTGATAGGGTGAGGGATAGGGTGAAGTTGAAGTTTAGGGTTATGGTTAGGGTGAGGTTTAGGTTTAGGGTGATGGTTAGCGTTAGTGTGAGGGTTAGTGTTAGGGTTAGTGTTAGTGTTAGGGTGAGGTTAAGTGTTAGGGTAAGGTTTAGGTTGAGAGTGAGGTTTAGAATTCGTGTTAGGGTTAGGGTTAGGGTGAGGGTGAGGTTTAGTGTTAGAGTTAGGGTTACTGTGAGGGTTAGGGTTAGGGTTAAGGTTACTGTTAGGATTAGGGTTAGTGTGGGGTTTAGTGTGGGGGTGAGGGTTACTGTTAGGGTTAGGATTAGGATTAGGGTTAAGGTGAGGGTGAGTGTGAGAGTTAGGATTAGGGTTAGGATTAGGATAAGATTTTGGGTGAGCATGAGGGTGAGGGTTACCATTAGGGTGAGTTTTGGGTTTAGGGTTAGAGTGAGGGTTAGGGTCAGGGTTAGGCTTAGGCCTTGGGTTTGATTATGGCCTGTTTTGAGGGTGAGGGTTAGGGTTAGTTTTAGGGTGATGTTTAGGGTGGGGGTGACGTCAAGGCTAAAGGTTAGGGTTAGGCTGCGGTTGAGAGTTACTGTAAGGGTTAGGGTTATGGTTAGGGTGAGGGTTAAGGGAAGGGGTCGGGTGAGGGTGAGGGTTAGATAGAGGATTAGTGTTAGGGTTAGGGTGATGTTTAGGGTGAGGATGAGTGTTAGGGTTATTGTTAGTGTTATGGTTAGGGTTAAGTTTGCGGTGAGGGTGAGTCTGAGTGTGAGGTTTATGGTTAGGGTTAGGTTTAGGTTTAGGGTTAGGGTTAGTGTTATTGTTAGGGTTAGGGTTAGAGTTACAGTGAGTGTGAGGTTGAGGGTTAGGGTTAGAGTGAGGTTTACGGATAGGTTTAGTGTTAGGGTTAGGTTGAGGGTGAGAGTTAAGTTTAGAATTAGGTTTAGGGGGAGGGTAAGGGTGAAGGGTAGGGTTAGGGTTAGTGTTAGTCTTAGGGTGAGGGTGAGGGTTAGGTTGAGGTTTAGGGATAGGCTTAATGTTAGGATTAGGGTTAGGTGAGGGTGAGTGTGAGGGTTAGGGTTAGGCTTAGGCTAAGGGTTAGGTTGAGGGTGTAGGTAGGTGTGAGGGTTAGGGTTACAGTGAGAGTTAGAATTATTGTTTGGGTGAGGGTTAGGATTTGGTTTAGGTTTAAGGTGAGGGTGAGGGTTAGGTTTAGTTTGACGGTTAGGGTTAGGATTAGGGTTAGGGTGAGGGTGAGGGTTACGATTAGAGTTAGGATTAGGGTGAGGGTGAAGGTTAGGATTAGGGTTTGTGTTATTGTTATTGTTATGGTTAAGGTTACCTTTGCTGTGATGGTGAGGCTGAGGGTGAGGATTAGGGTTAGGATTAGGGTTAGGGTTAAGTTTGGTGTTAGGATTAGTGTTATTGTTAAGGTTAGGGTTAGAGTGATGGTGAGGGTGAGGGTTAGGTTTAGGGTTTTGGTTAGATTTAGGGTTACGGTGAGGATTAGGGTTAGGGTGAGGGTGAGGTTTAGGGTTAGAGTTATGGTTAGGGGGAGGGTTAGGGTGAGGTTTAGGGTTAGAGGTATGGTTAGGGTGAGGGTTAGGGTGAGGGTTAGGTTGAGGTTCAGGGTTAGGGTTAGGGTTAGGTTTAGGATTAGGGTTAGAGTGAGGGTGAGGGTGAGGGTTAAGGTTAGGCTTAGGCTTAGCATTAGGCTGAGGGTGAGGGTGGTGGTGAGGATTAGGGTTTGGGTGATGGTTAGGTTTAGGATTAGGGTGAGGGTTAGGATGAGGGTTAGGTTTAGGATTAGGATTAGGGTGAGGGTTAGGATGAGGGTTACGGTTAGGTTTATATTGTTAGGGTGAGGGCTAGGGTGAGGGTGAGGGCTAGGGTTAGGGTTAGGGTTAGGGTGAGTTTTAAGGTTAGGGTGAGGGTTAGGGTTAGTGTGAGGGTTAGTGTTAGGGTCAGGGTTAGTGTTAGGGTGAGGGTAATTGTTAGGGTGAGGGTTAGGTTTAGGGTGAGTGTTATCGTTAGGGTGAGGTTTAGTGTTAGGGTTAGGGTTTTTGTTAATTTTAGGTTTGGTGTTATGTTGACGGTGAGGGTGAGGGTGAGGGTTAGGTTTAGGGTTAGGGTGAGTTTTAGGGTAAGGATTAGGTTAGAGTTATGGTTAGGGTGAGGGTGTGGTTTACGGTTAGATTTAGGTTTAGGGTGAGGGTTAGTGTGAGGGTTAGGGTTAGGGTTAGTGTTAGGTTAGGGTTAGGGTGTGGGTTTGTGTGCGGGTTAGGGTTAGAGTTAGGGTTAGGTTTACTATTAAGGTTAGGGTGAGGGTGAATGTGTGGGTTAGGGTCAGGTTTAGGGTTAGGCTTAGGGTTAGGCTGAGAGTGAGTTTGAGTGTGAGGGTTCGGGTTAGAGTGAGGGGTAGGTTTAGGATTAGGGTTATGGTATTGGCTAGGGTTAGGGTGAGGTTTAGGGTTAGGGTTAGTTTGAGGTTTAGTGTTAGGGTTAGTGTGAGGCTGAGATTGAGTGTTAGACTTAGGGTTAGGTTGAGGGTTAGGGTTAGGGTTAGTGTTAGGGTTAGGTTTAGGGTGAGTGATAGGGTTACGTTGAGGGTTATGGTTATGGTTAGAATTAGGATTAGGGGTTAGTGTTTGGGTTAGGGTTAGGTTTAGCGTTAGGCTTAAGGTTAGGCTCAGGGTGATGTTGAGAGTGAGGGTTAGGGTTAGTGTGAGTGTTAGGGTTATGCTTAGTGTGAGTGTTACGGTTAGGTTTAGGGTTATGGTGAGGGCTACTTCGAAAGTGAGGTTTAGGGTTAGGGGTAGGGTGAGGTTTAGGGTGAGGGTGAGGTTTAGTGTTAGGGTTAGGCTGACGTTTTGGGTTAGGGTTAGGGTTAGGTTTATGGCGAGTGTGAGGTTTAGGTTTAGAGTTAGGTTCAGGGTGAGGGTTAGGGTGAGGTTGAGCGTTAGTGTTAGTGTTAGGGGTAGGGTTAGGCTGAGGGTGAGGTTGAGTGTGAAGGTTAGGCTTAGGGTTAGGCTTAAGTTTATTCTGAGGGTGAGGGTGAGGTTGAGGGTTAGGGTTAGGGTGAGGGTGAGGTGTAGGCTTAGATTTAGTGTTAGTGTGAGTGTTAGTGGGAGTGTTTGTTTTAGGGTTAGGGTGTGGGTGAGGGTTAGGGTTAGGATGATGCTTAGTGTTACGGTCAGGGTGAGGGTTAGGATGAGGATTAGGGGTATGGGTAGGGTTAGGGTGAGGGCTACATTGAGGGTGAGTTTTAGGGTGAGGTTTAGGTTGAGATCGAGGTTTAGTGTTAGGGTTAGGCTCAGGTTTAGGGTTAGTATTAGGGTTAGGGTTAGGGCGAGTGTGAGGTTTAGGGTTAGATTTAGGTTTAGGGTGAGGGTTAGGGTGAAGTTTAGGGTTAGTGTTAGTGTTAGGGTAGGGTTAGGCTGAGGGTGAGGGTGAGTGTGAGGGTTAGGGTTAGGGTTAGGCTTAATTTTAGGCTGAGCGTGAGTGTGAGGTTGAGATTTAGTGTTAGCTTAATGGCTAGGGTTACGGTTATGCTGAGGGTTAGTATGAGGATTAGTGTTAGGGTGAGGGTTAGGGTGAGGGTGACAGTAAGGGTCACGTTGAGGTTTAGGCTGAGAGTGAGGATTACGGTAAATGTGAGGGTTAGGGTTAGGGTGACGGCTAGGGTGAGGTTGATGGTTCGGGATAGGGTTAGGTTGAGGTTTAGGTTTAAGGTGATGGTTAGAGTTAGTGTGAGGGTTAGTGTTAGGATTAGGGTTAGTTTAGGGTGAGAGTAAGTGTTAGGGTGAGGGTTATTGTTAGGGTGAGGGTTATGGTTCGGGTTAGGGTTAGTGTTAGGGTTAGGGTTATTGTTAGGGTTAGGGTTACAGTTACGGTGAGGGTGAGGGTGAGGGTTAGGGTTAGGGTTAGGGGGAGGTTTAGGGTTAGTGTTAGAGTTTGGGTTAGGTTGAGGGTGGGGTTTAGGTTTAGAGTTAAATTTAGGGTTATGGTTAGGTTTAGGGTTAGGGTTAGGGTTAGAATTAGGGTTAGCATGAGGGTGAGAGTGAGGGTTAGGGTTAGTGTTAGGCTTAGGCTTCCGGTTATTCTGAGGGTGACGGTGGAGCTGAGGCTTAGGGTTAGGTTTAGGGTGTGGGTTAAGATGAGGTTTAGGGTTAGGATTAGGTTTCTGATGAGGGCAAGGGTGAGGGTGAGGGTTAGGTATAGCATTATGGTGAGGTTTAGGTTTAGGGTTAGGTTTACTGTTAGGGTGAGGTTATGGTTAGGGTTACTGGGAGGGTGAGCGTTAGGGTTAGGGTGAGGGATAGGGTGAGGGTGAGGTTTAGGGTGAGGGTTAGGATGAGGGTTAGGGTTACAGTGAGGGTTATGGTTAGGATTAGGGTGAGGGTTAGGATTAGGATTAGAGTTAGGGTGAGGGTGAATTTTAGGATTAGGGTTAGGGTCAGGATAATGGTTATTGTTATGATTATGGTGACATTTGCAGTAGTGGGAGGCTTAGGGTGTGAGTTAGGGATAGGATTAGGGTTAAGTTAAGCTTTAGGGTTAGGATTAGTTTTATTGTTAGGGCTAGGGTTAGAGTTACTGTGCGGTTGAGGGTGAGGACAAGGGTGAGGTTTAGGGTGAGGATTAGGGTTAGGTTTAGGTTGAGGGTGAGTGTGAGGGTTAGGGTTAGGGTTAGGGTTAGGCTTAGGGTTAGGGTGAGGGTTAGGGTTAGGGTTTGGTTTAGGGTGAGAGTGAGGGTTAGGATTAGGGTTACGGTGACGGTGAGTGTAAGTGTTAGGGTTAGTGTTTGGCTTAGGGTTAGTCTGAGGCTGAGGGTGAGTGTGAGGGTTAGATTTAGGGTGAGGGTTAGTTTTAGGGTTAGAATGAGGGTTAGGGTGAAGGTTAGGGTTAGGGTTAGGGTTAGGGTATGTGCTAGGGTGAGGGTTAGTGTTAGGGTTAGGGTTAGGGTGAGGTTTAGGGTTAGGGTTATTGTCAGGGTTAGGGTTAGGTTTAGGGTTTGGATTAGGGTTAGAGTTACAGTGAGGGTGAGATTTAGGATTAGGTTTAGGATTAGGGTTATTCTTAGGGTTAGAGCTAGGGTTAAGGTTAAGGTAAGGGTGAGGGTGATGTTGAGGGTTAGTGTTAGGGTTAGGATGAGGTTTAGAGTTAGGCTTATGGTTAGGGTTATGGTTAGGGTGAGGTTTAGGGTGAGGGTGAGGTTTAGGGTTAGGGTTATGATAAGGTTCAGGGTTATGGTTAGGATTAGGGTTAAGGCAAGTGTGAGGTTTAGGGTTAGTGTTAGGATTAGGATGAGGGTTAGGTTGAGGTTTAGGGTTAGTGTTAGTGTTAGCAGTAGGGTTTGGGTGAGGGTGAGGGTTAGGGTTAGAGTTAGGATTAGGATTAGGGTTAAGGTGAGGGTGAGTGAGAGGGTTTGTGTTAGGGTTAGGGTTAGGTTTAGGGTTATGGTGAGGGCTAGTGTGAGTGTGAGGGTTAGGGTTAGGGTTAGGCTTAATATTAGGTTTAGGCTGAGTGTTAGGGTGAGGGTGAGGGTTAGGTTTAGGGTTAGGCTTAGGCTTAAGGTTAGCCTGAGTTTGAATGTGCGGTTTGGGGTTAGTGTTAGGGTTTGGATTAGGCTTAGTGTTAGGCGGAGGGAAAGGGTGAGGGTGTGGGTTAGGTTTAGGATGAGGGTGAGGTTTAGGGGTAGAGTAAGCGTTAGGGTGAGTATTAGTGTGAGGTTTAGGGTTAGGGTTAGTGTTACAGTTACGGTGAGTGTGAGTGTGAGTGTGAGGGTTAGGGTTAGTCTTAGCTTTAGGCTTAGGCTTAGGCCGAGCTTGAGGGTGAAGGTGATGTTTGGGGTTAGTGTGATTGTTAGGGTTTCAGGGTTGGGGTGAGGGTTAGGGTGAGGTTTAGGTTTAGGTTTAGGGCTAGGGTGAGGGCTACGGTGAGGGTTAGGCTTAGGGTTAGCATTAGGGTGAGATTTAGGGTTAGGGTTAGTTTTAGGGTTAGGGAGAGTGTTAGGGTTAGAGTTATGGTGAGGGTGAGGGTTGGGGTTAGAGTGAGGGTTAGGGTTAGGTTTAGGGTGAGTTTTAGTATTAGGGTTAGGTTTAGAATTAGGGTTAGGGTGAGGGTGAGGTTCAGGGTTAGAGTTAGGGTTAGGATGAGGTTTAGGGTGAGGGTTAGGGTTAAGGTTAGGATGAGGGTTTGGGTTAGGTTTAGGGTTACGTTGAGGGTGAGGGTTAGGGATAGGGTTAGGGTAAGGGTTAGTGTTATTGTTAGGGTTAGGGTTAGAGTTACAGTGAGGGTGAGGGTGAGGGTTAGTCTTAGGGTGAGGTTTAGGGTTAGGGTTAGGGTTAGGGTGAGGGTTAGGCTTAGGGTTAGGGATATGTTGAGGGTGTGGGTTAAGGTTAGGGTGAGGGTTAGGGATAGGATGAGGTTTAGGGTAAGGGTGATGGTAAGAATTAGGGTTAGAGTTAGGATTATTGTTAGTGTTTTGGTTATGGTTATGTTTGCAGTGAGGGTGAGGCTGAGGGTGAGGGTTAGGAATAGGATTAGTGTTAGGGTTAGGTTTAGGTTTAGGATTAGTGTTATTTTTAGGGTTAGTCTTAGAGTTATGGTGAGGGTGAGGGTGAGGGTAAGGGTCAGGGTTAGGGTTAGGGTTAGGTTGAGGTTTAGGGTTAGGCTTAGGATTAGGGTTAGGGTGAGCGTGAGGTTTAAGATTAGAATTAGGGTTAAGCGGAGGGATAGGGTGAGGGTTAGGGTTAGGGTTAGTTTTAGGGTTAGGGTGAGGGTGAGGTTTAGGTTGAGGTTTAGGGTTATGGTTAGGGTTATGGTTAGGATGAGGGTTAGGGTGAGGGTGAGTGTGAGGGTTAGGGTTAACGTTAGGCTTAGACTTAGGGTTAGGCTGAGGGTGAGGTTGGGGAAGAGGATTAGGGTTTTGGTGATGGTTAGGATTATGGTTAGGTTGAGGGTTAGGATGAGGGTTAGGGTTAGTATTAGGGTTAGGGTGAGGGCTAGGTTGAGGTTGAGGGTTAGCGTTAGGTATAGGCTTAGGCTTAGGTTTAGTCTGAGCGTGAGGTTGAGGGTGAGGTTTAGGGTTAGGGTGATGTTTAGGTTTACGGTTAGGGTGAGGATTAGGATGAGGGTTAGGCTTAGGGTGAGGGTGATGGTAAGTGTAAAGGTGAGGGTTAGGGTGAGTGTGAGGGTTAAGATAAGGGTAAGGGTTAGAGTTACGCTGAGGGTTAGTGTAAGGTTTACGATTAGGGTTAGGTTGAGGGTGAGGGTTAGATTGAGAATTAGGGTTAGGGTTAGTGTGAGGTTTAGGGTGAGGATGAGTGTTAGGTTTAGGGTGAGGGTTGGGGTTAGAATTAGGGTTAGGGTGAGGGCTAGGGTGAGCGTGAGTATTAAGATTAGGTTTAGGTTAGGGATGAGGTTTAGGTTTAGGTTGAGGGTTAAGATTAGCATGAGGGTTAGTGTTATGGTTAGGTTTAGTGTAATGGTGAGGGTAAGTGTTAGGGTGAGGGTTAGGGTTAGGGTTAGGGTTATTGTTAGTGTTAGGGTTATGGTTACCCTATGGTGAGGGTGAGGGTTAGGGAGAGGTTTAGGGTGAGGTTTAGGGTTAGGGTTACAGTTAGAGTTTGTTTTAGGGCTAAGATTAGGTTTAGGGTGAAGGCTAGGGTGAGGGTGCGGGTTAGGGTTAGGATTAGGGTTAGGGTTAAGATTATGGTGAGGATGAGGGTGACTGTGTGGGTTAGGGTTAGGTTTAGGTTTAGGCTTAGGGTTAGGCTAAGTGTTAGGTTGAGGGTGAGGGTTATGTTTAGAGTGAGGGTTAGGTTTAGGGTTAGGGTGAGGGTCAGAATGAGGGTTACGGTTAGGATTAGGGTTAGGGAGAGGACTTGTGTTAGGGTGAGGGTTACGGTTAGGGTTAGGGTGAGGTTTAGGGTTAGGGTTAGGTTTAAGTATAGGTTCAGGGTTAGGGTTAGGGTTATGGTGAGGGTGAGAGTTAGGGTTAGTTTGAGTGTTAGGATTAGGTCTAGGTTTAGGGTTAGGGTTAGGGTTAGGGATTTGGCGAGGGTTATCATGAGGGATAGGGTTAGGAATAGGGTTAGGATGAGGGCTAGGGTGAGAGTGAGGGTTAGGGTTAGGGTTATGGTGTGGTTTAGGTTTAGGGTTAGATTTAGGGTTAGGGTGAGGGTTAGGGTTAGGGTTACAGTGAGGGTCAGGGTTAGGTTTTGGTTGAGGGTTAGAATTAGGTTTAGGATTAGGGTGAGGGTTAGGGTTAGGGTTAGGTTGACGGTTAAGGTGAGGATTAGGGATACAATTATGTTTAAAGTGAGGGCTAGGGTGAGGGTGAGGTAAGTGTTAGGGTTAGGGTTAGGTTTATGTTTAGGGTTAGGGTTAAGGTGAGGTTAAGGGTTAGAGTTAGGGTTAGGGGGAGGGTTAGGGTGAGGATTAGGGTTAGGGTTACGGTCAGGTTTAGGTTTCGGTTTAGGGTTAAGGTGAGGGTTAGGGTTACAGTTAGAGAGAGGGTCAGGGTTAGGGTTTGGTTGAGGGTTAGAATTAGTTTTAGTGTTAGGGTGAGGGTTAGGGTTAGGGTTAGGATGAGGGTGAGGGTGAGTTTTAGGGTTATAGTTAGGGTTAGGTTGAGGGATAGGGTGAGGTTTCGGGTTAGGGTTAGTGTTAGGATTAGGATTAGGGTGAGGTTTAGGGTTAAGGTGAAGGTTAGGTTTAGGATTAGGATTAGGATTAGGGTTAGGGTGAGGGTGAGTGTGAAGTTTAGGGTTAGGGTTAGGGTTAGGCTTAGGGAAAGGCTGAGTGTGAGGTTGAGGGTGGGGGTTTAGTTGAGGGTGATGTTTAGGGTTAGAGATAGAGTTAGGGTTAGAGTGAGCATTAGGGTGAGGGTTAGGCTTAGAGATAGGTTTAGGGTTAGTGTTAGAGTTATGGTGAGGGTGAGGTTTAGGGTTAGGTTGAGGGATAGGATTAGTGCTCGCTTTAGGGTGAGAGTTAGGGTGAGGGTTAGGGTGAGGGTTAACATGAGTGTTGGGGTTAGGATTAGGGTTAGGATGAGGGCTAGGGTTAGATTTAGGTTTAGGGTGAGGGTTTTTGTTATGGTGAGTGTGTGGGTTAGGTTTGGAGTGATTGTTATTGTGAGGACAAGGTGAGGGTGAGGGTTAGGGTTAGGGTTATTGTGAAGGTTAGGTTGAGGTTTAGCTTTAGGGTTAGGATTAGGGTTAGGATTAGGGTTAGGGTGAGAATGAGTGTGAGGGTTAGGGTTAGGGTTATCCTTAGGCTTAGGGTTAGGCTGAGGGTGAGATTGGGGATGAGGTTTAGGTTTAGAGTGATGGTTCCGGTTATGGTTAGCTTGACGGTTATGATGAGGGTTAGGGTTAGCATTAGGGTTAGGGTGAGGGCTAGGGTGAGTGTGAGGTTTAGGGTTAGGTTTAGGCTTAGGCTTAGGGTTAGGCTGAGGCTGAAGGTGAGGGTGAGGGTTAGGGTTAGGGTGATGGGTAGGGTTACAGTTAGGGTTAGGCTTAAGATGAGGGTTAGGATTGGGGTGAGGGTTAGGATGAGGGTGACAGTAAGAATAAAGTTGATGGTTAGGCTGAGGTTGAGGGTTATGGTAAGGGTGAGGGTGATGGTTAGGGTTAGGTTGAGTGTGAGGTTTAGATTGAGGATTAGTGTTAAGATTAGTGTGAGGTTTAGGGTGAGGATGAGGGTTAGGCTTAGGGTGAGAAATAGGGTGAAGTTGAGGGTTAGGGTTAGGGTTAGGGTGAGGTTTAGGTTTAGGGTGATGGTTAGCATTAGTGTGAGGGTTAGTGTTAGGGTTTGTGTTAGTGTTAGGGTGAGCGTCAGTGTTAGGGTAAGGTATAGGTTTAGGGTAAGCTTTTGTATTAGGGTTAGTGTTAGGGTTAGCGTGAAGGTGAGGTTTAGGGTTAGAGTTAGGGTTAGGGTGAGGGTTAGGGTTAGGGTTAGGGTTACTGTTCGGATTAGGATTAGAGTTAGGGTGAGGCTGAGGGTGAGGATTACGGTTAGGGTTTGGGTGTGGGCTAGTGTGAGGGTGAAGGTTAGGGTTAGGGTTGGGGTGAGGGTTATGGTGAGGTTTAGGATTAGTGTTAGGGTTAGCGTTGGGATTAGGGTTAGTCGAAATGTTAGGCTGAGGGTGAAGATGAGGGTGGGGTTTAGGGTGAGGGTGAGAGTTAGGGTTAGGGTTAGGGTGGGGTTTAGGGTTAGGGTAAGTTTAGGGTGAGGGTGAGGTTTAAGGTTAAATATAGGGTTAGGTAGAGGGTTAAGGTGAAGTTTAGGGATAGGGTTAGTGTTAGGTTTAGGGTTACAGTTACTGTGAGGGTGAGGGTGAGTGTTAGGTTAGGGTTAGTGTGAGGTTTAGGGTTTGGGTAAGGGTTAGAGTGAGGATTAGGTTGAGGGTGAGGTTTAGGGATAGAATTAGGGTTAGGGTGAGGGTGAGGTTGAGGTTTAGGTTTAGGGTTAGTGTTAGTGTTAGGTTTAGGTTGAGATTTAGGGGGAGGATTAGGGTTAGGGTTAGGATTAGTATTAGGGTTAGGGTTAGGGTGAGTGTGAGGGTTAGGGTTAGGATTAGTGTTAGCCTTAGGTTTTGCCTGAGGGTGAGGGTGAGGGTGAGGTTTAGGTTTAGGGTGAGGGTAAGGGTTAAGGTGATGGTGAGTTTTATTTTTAGCTTTAGTGTTAGAGTTAGGGTTAGTGTGAGGGTGAGGTTTACGTTTAGAGTTAGGGTCAGTGTTAGGGTTAGGGTGAGGGTCAGGGTTATGGTTAGGGTTAGGTTAGGCTTAGGCTTAGGCTTAGGCCGAGCATGAGGGTGAGGGTTAGGGTTAGGCTTAGGGTGAGGGTTAGGATGCGTTTTAGGGTTAGGATTAGGGTTAGGGTGAAGGCTAGGCTGAGGGTTAGGGTGATGGTTAGGTTTAGGGGTAGGGTTAGGTTAGTATTAGGGTTAGGGTCATTGTGAGGGTGAGGGTTATGGTTAGGGTTAGCATTAAGCTTAGGGTTGGGGTGAGGTTTAGGGTTAGGTTTTGGTTTAGTGTGAGGGTGAGGCTGAGGATTAGTGTTAGGTTTAGGGTTAGGGTTAGGGTTGGCTTTAGGGTTACGCTTAGGGTTAGGGTGAGGGTTACGGTGAGGGTTTGGGATAGGGTTAGGGTTAGGCTTAGGCGTAGGCTGCGGGTGAGGGTGAGGGTTAGGTTAAGGGTTTGGGTTAGGGTGATGGCGACACTGAGGATTACTCTTAGGTTTATGGTTAAGCTTAGGGTTAGGTTTAGGGTTAGGGCTAAGGTTAGTGTTAGGGTGAGGTTGAGGATTAGGCTTAGGGTTAGGCTTATGGTTAGGGTTAGGGTTAGGGTGAGGGTGAGGTTTAGGGTTAGAGTTAGGGTTAGGGGTAGGGTTAGGGTGAGGTTTAGGTTCAGGGTTAGTGTTAGGATGAGGGTGAGGATGAGTGTTAGTTTGAGGTTTAGGGAAATGGTTAGGTTTAGGACTAGGGTTAGGATGAGGATGAGGATGAATGTTAGGCTTAGTCTTAGGGTTAGGCTGAGGGTGAGGTTGGGGGTCAGGTGTAGGGTTAGTGTTAGGGTTAGGTTTAGGGTTAGGCTGAGAGTGAGGGTGGGGGTGAGCGTTAGGGTTAGTGTGATGGTTCGGGTTAGGGTTATGGATCGGGTTAGGGTTAGTGTTATTGTTAGGGTTAGGGTTAGAGTTACAGTGAGGTGAGCGTGCAGGTGAGGGTTAGGGTTAAGCTTAGGGTGTGGTTTAGGGTTAGGGTAAGGGTTAGGGTGAGGTTTAAGGTTAGATATAAGGTTAGGGAGAGGGTTAAGGTGAGGGTTGGGGATAAGGTTAGTGTTAGGTTTAGGGTTACGGTTACTGTGAGGCTGAGGGTGAGGGTTAGGTTAGGGTTAGTGTGAGGCTTAGGGTTTGGGTAAGGGTTAGAGTGAGGGTGATGGTGAGGGTGAGGGATAGAATTAGGTTTAGGGTTAGTGTTAGTGTTAGGTTTAGGTTGAGAGTTAGGTAGAGGGTCAGGGTTAGGGTTAGTGTTAGGTTAGGATGTGGGTGAGGTTTTGTGTTAGAATTAGGGTTAGTGTGAGTCTGAGGTTGAGGGTTAGGGTTAGGGTTAGAGTTAGGATTAGAGTTAGGGTGAGGGTGCGGGTGAGTGTTAGGTTTAGGGTGAGGGTTGGGGTTAGGGTTAGAGTGAGGGTTAGGGTGAGGTTTAGGCTTAGGCTTAGGTTTAGGGTGTGGGCTAGGGAAAGCTTGAGGGTTAGGGTGAGGGTTAGGGTGAGGGTTAGGGTTAGGTTTAGTGTTAGGTTTAGGGTTGGGGTTAGGGTTAGGCTTAGTATTAGGCGGTGGTTGAGGTTGAGGGCGAGTGTTAGGGTTAGGTGAGGGTGACGTTTAGGGTTAGATTTAGCGTTGGGTTGAGGGTTAGTGTGAGGATTAGGGTTAGGGTTAGTGTTACAATTAGGGTTAGGGTGAGGGTGAGTGTGAGGGTTAGAGTTAGTCTTAGGCTTAGGCTTAGGCTTAGGCCGATCATGACGGTGAAGGTTAGGATTAATGTGAGGGTTAGGGTTTTAGGATTAGGGTTAGGGTTAGGATGAGGTTTAGGGTTAGGATTAGGGTTAGGGTGAGGGCTAGAGTGAGGTTGAGGCTTATGATTAGCATTAGCATGAGGATTAGTGTTAGGGTTAGGGTTAGAATTACGGTGAGTGTGAGGTTTAGGGTTAGGTTTAAGTTTAGGGTTATTGTTAGGGTTAGGTTTAGAGTTAAGTTGAGGGTTAGGGTGAGGTTTAGATTTAGGGATAGGGTGAGGTTTAGGATGAGGTTTAGGGTTAGGGTTAGGGTTAGGGTGAGGGATGGGGTGAGGGTTAGGGTGAGGGTTACTGTTAGGGATAAGGTTTGTTTTAGGATTATGTTTAAGGTGAGGGCTAGTGTGAGGGTTAGGGTTAGGGTTAGGCTTAGGGTTATTGTGAGGGTTAGGGTTATTTTTTGGGTTAGGGTGAGGGTGAGGGTGAGGATTAGGGTTAGTGTTAGGGTTAGGTTCAGGGTTAGGTTTCCGGTTAGGGTTAGGGTTTTGGTTAGGGTTAGCGTTATGATTTGTGTTTGGTTACGGTGAGGGTTAGGGTTAGGGTTAGGGCTAGGCTTAGGGTTAGGCTTAGGGTGAGGTTGGGGGTGAGGATTAGATAAGGGTTAGGGTTAGGTTTAGGTTTAGAGTTTCTGTTATAGTTATTGTTAGTGTTATGGTTAGGGTTAAGTTTGCGGTTAGGGTGAGGCTGAGGGTGAGGGTTATTGTTATGGATAGGGTTAATGTTAGGATTAGTGTTAGTCTTATTGTTATGGTTAGGGTTAGAGTTACAGTGAGGTACGGTGTGAGGGTGTGAATGAAAGTTTGGGTGAGTTTTATGGTGAGGTTTAGGGTTAGGGTGAGGGTGAGGGTGAGGTTTAGGGTTTGAGTTAGGGTTATGGGGCGGGTTAGGGTGAGGTTTATGGTTAGGGTGAGTGTTAGGGTTAGGGTGAGGCTTAGGATTAGGGGTAGGGTTATTGTTAGGGTACAGTTCATGTTTACAGTTAAGGTGAGTGTGAGGGTTAGGGTTAGGTTTAGGGAGAAGTTAAGGTTTGGGTTAGGTTTAGAGTTAGGGTAAAGGTGAGGGTGAGGTTTAGGGTTAGAGTCAAGGTTAGGGTGATGGTTAGTTTGAGGGTTAGGGTTAGTGTTAGTATTAGGGTTAGGGTGAGAGTTAGGGGGAGGATTAGGGTTAGGGTTAGGGTTAGGATTAGTGTTAGGTTGAGGGTGATTTTGTGTGTTAGGGTTAGGTTTAGGGTTAGGCTCAGGTTTAGGCTGAGGGTGAGGTTGAGGGTGAGGGCTAGGGTGAGGGTGAGGTTTAGGGTTAGGGTTATGGTGAGGTTTAGGGTTAGGTTTTCGGTTAGGGTTAGGGTGAGGTTGAGATTTACGGTTAGAGTTAGGGTTAGGGTGAGGCTGAGGGTGAGGGTTAGGTTTAGGGTTAGTATTAGGGTTAGGGTTAGGTTGAGGGTTAGTGTGAGGGTGAGGATTAATGTTATGTTTAGGATTAAGATTAGGATTAGGGTTAGGGTTAGGGTTAGTGTCAGGGTTAGGTTTAGTATTAGGGTTAGGGTGAGTGTGAGTGCTAGGATTAGGGTTATGTTTAGGGTTAGGTTTAGGTTTAGGGTTAGGATTAGTGTTATTTTTAGGGTTAGGTTTAGAGTTACACTGAGGGTGAGGGTGAGGGTTTGAGTTATGGTTAGGCTGAGGGTGAGGTTTAGGTTTAGATTTAGGTTTAGGGGGAAGGTTATTTCCTTGGTTAGGGTTAGGATTAGTGTTAGGGTTAAGTTTAGGGTGAAGGTTAGGTTGAGGTTAAGGGTTAGGGTTAGGGTTAGGATTAGGGTTAGGGTTAGGGTGAATGTGAGTGAGAAGGTTAGGGTTAAGTTTCCGGTTAGGCTTAGGGTTATGCTGAGGTTGAGCTTGGGTGTGAAGATTAGGGTTAGGTTGATGGTTAGGGTTAGGTTTAGGGTGAGGGTTAGGATGAGGTTTAGGGCTAAGATTAGGTTTAGTGTGAGGGCTAGGATGAGGGTGAAGGTTAGGGTAAGGATTAGGCTTAGGCTTAGGGTTAGGCTGAGCTTGAGGTTGAGGGTGAGGGTTAGGGTTATCGTGATATTTAGGTTTACGGTTAGGGTGTAGGTTAGGATGAGCTTTAGGGTTAGGGGTAGAGCTATGGTGAGGATGATGGTAATGGTAAAGGTTAGGTTTAGGCTGAGGGTGAGGTTTAAAATAAGTGTGAGTGTTAGGGTTAGGTTTAGAGTTACGGTAAGGGTTAAATTGAGGATTAGGGTTAGGGTTAATGTGAAGTTTAGGGTGAGGATGAGGGTTAGGATTAGGGTGAGGCTGAGGGTTAAAATTAGGGTTGGGGTGAGGGCTAGGATGAGGGTGAGGGTTAGGGTTAGTTTTAGGGTTAGGGCGAGGTTTAGGATTAGGGTGAGGTTTACGGTTATGGTGAGGGTGAGGGTGGGGGATAGGATTAGGTTTAGGGTGATGGTTCGGGTTAGGGTTAGTGTTATTGTTAGGTTTAGGACTAGAGTTACTGTGAGGGTGAGGGTGCGGGTGAGGGTTAGGGTTAGGTTTAGGGTGGGTTTTAGGATTAGGGTAAGGGTTAGGGTTAGGTTCAGGGTGAGGTTTAGGGTTAGATATAGGGTTAGGGAGAGAGTTCGGGTGAGGGTTAGGGATAGGGTTATTGTTAGGGTTAGGGTGAGGGTGAGGATTAGTTTGAGGTTTAGGTTTAGGTTTAGGGTTAGGGTTATTGTGAGGATTAGGGTTAGTGTTAGGGTGAGGGTAAGTGTTAAGGTGAGGGTTTGGGTTAGGGTGAGGGTTATGGTTAGGGTGAGGGTTAGGATTAGGGTTAGAGTTATTGTTAGGTTTAGTTTTAGGGTTACAGTTACTGTGAGTGTGAGGGTGAGTGTTAAGGTTTGGGATAGGGTGAGGTTTAGGGTTTGGTTTAGGGTTAGACTGAGGCATCAGGTGAGGGTGAGGTTTAGGGATAGACTTAGCGTTAGGGTGAGGGTTAGGTTGAGGTTGAGGTTTAGGGTTAGTGTTAGTGTTAGGTTTAGGTTTAGAGTTAGGAGGAGGGTTAGGGTTAGCATTAGTGTTAGCATTAGGGTTAGGATGTGAGTGAGGTTTGGTGTTAGAATCAGGGTTAGGGTGAGCCTGAGGGTGAGGGTTGGGTTTAGGGTTACTGCTAGGGTTAGGCTGAGGGTGAGAGTTAGTGTGAGGGTGAGGGTTAGGGTCAGGTTTAGGATTAAGATTAGGGTTACGGTTAGGGGTAGTGTTAGGGTTAGGGTGAGGTTTAGTGTTTGGTTTAGTGTTAGAGTGAGGGATCGGGTGAGGGTGAGGTTTAGAGATAGAGTTAGGGTTAGGGTGAGTGTTAGGTTGAGGTTGAGGTTTATGGTTAGTGTTAGTGTTAGTATTAGGTTTAGAGTTAGGGGGAGGGTTAGGGTTAGCGTTAGTGTTAGCATTAGGGTTAGGATGTGGGTGAGGTTTAGTGTTAGAATCATGGTTAGGGTGAGGCTGAGTGTGAGGCTTAGGTTTAGGGTTACTGTTAGGGTTAGGGTGAGGGTGAGGGTTAGGGTGAGGGTGAGGGTTAGCGTCAGGTTTAGGATTAGGATTAGGGTTAGGGTTAGGGATAGTGTTAGGGTTAGGGTTAGGGTGAGGGTGAGGGTTAGGTTTAGGGTGAGCGTAAGGGTTAGGGTTAGGTTGAGGTTTAGTGTTAGGGTTTGGGTTAGAGTTAGGGTTAGGGTGAGGGTGAGGTTTAGGGGTAATTTTAGGGTTAGCATGAGGGTTAGGTTGAGGGTTAGAGTTAGGGTCTAGGTTATGTTGGGTGTTACGGTAAGGGTAGTCCTGAGGGTTAGGCTGAGGGTGAGGTTTAGGTAAGGGTGAGGATTAGGGTTAGGGTGAGTGTTAGGTTTAGGGGAAGGTTGTGCTTGAAGTTTTGATTGAGGATTAGGGTTAGGGTGAGGGCTAAGGTGAGGGTGAGGTTTAGGGTTAGAGTTAGGGTGAGGTTTAGGGTTAGGGTGATATTTAGGGTTAGTGTGAGGGTTAGTGTTAGTGTTAGGATTAGTGTTAGGGTGAGGGTTAGGGTTAGGGTGAGGGTTATGAATAGGGTTATGGTGAGCGTGAGTATTAGGGTTAGGTTGATGGTTAGGGTTAGGGTTAGGGTGAGGGTTATGTTTAGGTTTAGGCTGAGGGTTATGAGGATAATAAGGGTTAGGATTAGGGTTAGGGTGAGGGCTACGGTGAGGGTTAGGGTTAGGGTGAGGGTTATGATTAGGGTTATGGTGAGCGTGAGAGTTAGGGTTAGGTTGATGGTTAGGGTTAGGGTTAGGGTGAGGGTTATGTTTAGGTTTAGGCTGAGGGTTATGAGAATTAGGCTTAGGATTAGGGTTAGGGTGAGGGCTAGGGTGAGGGTTATGGTTAGGGTGAGGGTTATGATTAGGGTTATGGTGAGCGTGAGAGTTAGGGTTAGGTTGATGGTTAGGGTTAGGGTTAGGGTGAGGGTTAGGTTTAGGTTTAGGCTGAGGGTTATGAGGAGAATTAGGGTTAGGATTAGGGTTAGGGTGAGGCCTAGGGTGAGGGTTAGGGGTAGGTTTAGCGTTAAAGTGAAGTTTAGGGTTAGGGTTAGTGTTAGGGTCAGGGTTTGGATGAGGGTTAAGGTTATGCTGAGGGTGAGGGTTAGGGTTTGGGTGAGAGTTAGGTTTAGGAATACAGTTAGGTTTAAGGTTAGTGTTAGGATTAGGGTTAGGGTTAGCGTTAGGTTTAGGGTTATAATTAGTGTTATTGTTAGGGTTAAGGTTAGAGTTAAGGTGAGGTTGAGGGTTAGGGTTAGGTTTAGAGTGAGGTTTAGGGTTAGGGGTAGGATTAGGGTTAGAGTGAGGGTGAGGTTTCGGGTTAGGTTTGGGTTAGGGGGAGGTTTAGTTCGTGGGTTATGGTTAGGGTTCGCTTTAGGGTTAAGGTTAGTGTTAGGGTGAGGGTAAGTGTTAGGTTAAAATAAGTGTTAGGGTGAGGGTTCAGGTGAGGGTTCGGGTGAGGGTTAGGGTTAGGGTGGTTTTTAGGGTTAGGGTTAGGGTTGTTTTTAGGGTTAGGGTTAGGGGTAGGGTGAGAGTGATGGTGAAGTTTAGGGTTAGATATAGGGTTTGGGAGAGGGTTAGGGTGAGGGTTAGGGATAGGGTTATTGTTAGGGCTAGGGTGAGGGTGATGGTGAGGTTGAGGTTTAGAGTTAGGTTTAGGATTAGGCTTAGTGTGAGGGTTAGTGTTAGGTTTAGGGTTAGTTTTAGAGTGAGGGTAAGTGTTAGGGTGAGGGTTTGGGTTAGGGTGAGGGTCATGGTTAGGGTGAGGTTTAGGATTAGGTTTAGGGTTATTGTTAGGTTTAGGTTTAGGGTTACAGTTACTGTGAGGGTGAGGTTGAGGGTTAGGTTTAGGGTTAGGATGAGGTTTAGGGTTTGGGTTAGGATTAGAGTGAGGGTTAGTGTGAGGGTGAGGTTTAGGGATAGAGTTAGCGGTAGGGTGAGGGTTAGTTTGAGGTTTAGGTTTAGGTACAGTGTTAGTGTTAGGGTTAGGTTTAGAGTTAGGCGGAGGGTTAGGGTTAGCGTTAGTGTCAGGATTAGGGTTAGCATGTGGGTGAGGTTTAGTCTTAGAATTAGGGTTAGGGTGAGGGAGAGGGTTAGGGTGAGGGTGAGGGTTAGGGTTAGGTTTACGATTAGGATTTGTGTTAGGGTTAGGGGTAGTGTTAGGGTTAGGGTTTGGGTTAGGGTTCGGGTGAGGGTGAGGGTTAGGTTTAGGGTGAGGGTAAGGGTTAGGGTTAGGTTGACGATTAGTGTTAGGTTTTGGGTTAGAGTTAGGGTTAGGGTGAGGGTGAGGTTTAGGATAAGCGTTAGGGTTAGGATGAGGGTTTGGTTGAGGGTTAGAGTTAGGGTGAGGGTTATGTTGGGGGTGACGGAAAGGTTAAACCTGAGGGTTAGGCTGAGGGTGAGGGTTAGGGTAAGGGTGAGAATTAGGGTAAGGTTGAGTGTTACGGTTAGGGGAAGGTTGAGGGTGAGGGTTTGATTGAGGATTAGGGTTAGGGTTAGGGCTAGAGTGAGGGTGAGGGTTAGGGTTAGGGTTAGGGTGAAATTTAGGGTTAGGGTGATGGTTAGGGTTAGAGTGAGGGTTAGTGTTAGTGTTAGTGTTAGGGTTAGGGTGAGGGTAAGTGTTAGGGTGAGGTTTAGGGTTAGGGTGAGGTTTATGATTAGGGTTACGTTTAGCCTGAAGGTTATGGTTAGGTTGATGGTTAGGGTTAGGGTTAGGATGAGGGTTAGTTTTAGGTTTAGGCTGAGGGTTATGACGAGTATTAGGGTTAGGATTAGGGTTAGGGTGAGGGCTAGGCTGAGGGTTAGGGTTAGGGTTAGTGTTAGAATGAGGTTTAGGGTTTGGTTTAGTGTTAGGGTGAGGGTTTGGATGAGGGTTAATTTTATGCTGAGGTTTAGGTTTAGGTTTTGGGTGAGAGTGAGGGTTAGGATTAGGGTAAGCGTTAGGGTGAGTGTTAGGATTAGGTTTACGGTTAGCGTTAGGTTTATTGTTAGTATTAGTGTTATTGTTAGCATTAAGGTTAGAGTTAAGGTGACAGTGAGGGTGAGGGTTAGGATTAGAGTTAGGGTTAGGGTGAGGTTTAGGGTTAGGGGTAGGATTATGGTTAAAGTGAGGGTGAGGTTTGGGGTTATATTAGGTTTAGGAGGAGGGTTAGTTCGTGGGTTAGGTTTCATGTTAGGGTTAAGGTTAGTGTTAGGGTGAGGGTAAGTGTTAGGTTGAGGGTAAGTTTTAGGGTGAGGTTTAGGGTTAGGGTGAGGTTTATGGTTAGTGTGAGGGTTCGGGTTAGGGTTTGGGTTAGGGTGAGGGTCAGGCTGAGGATTTGGGTTAGGCTTAGGTTTAGGGTTAGGGTTAGGGTTAGTTTTAGGGTTAGGGTTAGGGTTAGGGTGAGGTTAGGGTTAGGCTTAGGCTTAGGGTTAGGCTGAAGGTGAGGGTGAGGGTTAGGGTTAGTGTTTGGGTTAGGGTGAAGGTGAGGTTGAGGGTTAGTGTTAAGTTTAGGGTTAGGGTTAGTGTTATGTTTAGGGTTAGGGCTAGGGTTAGGGTTAAGGTGAGGTTTAGGGTTAGGGTTAAGGTTAAGTTTAGGGTTAGGGAGAGGTTTAGGGTTAGAATTAGGGTTAGGGGTAGGGTTAGGTTGAGGTTTAGGGTTAGAATTAGGGTTAGGGTGAGGGCTAGGCTGAGGGTTAGGGTGAGGTTTAAGGTTAAGGGTAGGGGTAGTTTTAGGATTAGGGTTAGGTTTAGGGTGAGTGTGAGGATTAGGTTTAGGGTTAGGGTTAGGCTTAGAGTTAGGGTGAGGGTTAGGGTTGGGTTTGCTTTAGAGTGACGGTGAGACTGAGGATTAGGGTTAGGTTTAGGGTTAGGTTTAGGGTTAGGGTTACTATTAGGGTTTGGGTTAATGTTAGGGATACTGTGAGGTTTAGAATTAGGTTTAGAGTTAGGCTTAGGGTTATGCTGAGGGTGAGGGTGTGGGTGAGGTTTAGAGTTATGTTTAGGGTTAGGCTTAGGTTTAGGGTTATTGTTAGGGTTAGGGTTAGAGTTACATTGAGGCTGAGGATGTGGGTGAGGGTTAGGGTGAGGGCTAGGGTGAGGGTGAAGTTTAGGGTAAGGATTAGGGTGAGGTTTAAGCTTAGGCTTAGGGTGAGGGTTAGCGTGACTGTGAGGTTTAGTGTTAGGGTTAGGTTTAGAGTTAGGGTTAGGGTGAGGGTGAGGTTTAGGGGTAGAGTTTGGGTTAGGGTGATGGTTAGGATTAGGCTGAGGGTTAAGATGGGGGTGACGGTAACGGTTAAGTTGAGGGTTAGGTTGAGGGTGAGGGTTATGTTAAGGGTGAGGGTTAGGGTTAGGGTGAGGGTTAGGTTTAGGGTTAGGGTGAAGGTGAGAGTTAGATTGATGATTAGTGTTAGGTTTAGTGTGATGGTTAATGTTAGGGGTAGGGTTAGTTTTAGCCTGAGGGAAAGTGTTAGGGTGAAGGTTAAGTTTAGGGTGAGGGTTATGGTTAGGGTGAGGGTGAGGGTTAGGGTTAGGTTTAGAATGAGGTTGAGGCATAGTGTTTGGTTTAGGGTTAGGGTCATGGTGAGGTTTAGTGTTAGACATAGGGTTAGGGTGAGGCTGAGGGTGAGGTTTAGGGTTAGAATTAATGTTAGGGTTAGGCTTAAGGAGAGGGTTAGGTTGAGGGTGAGGGTTAGGATTAGGGTTAATTGTAGGAGTAGGGTTAGGGTTAGGGTGAGTGTGAAGGTTCGAGTGAGGGTTAGGGTTAGGCTTAGGTTTAGGCTGAGGGTGAGGGTGAAGTTGAGGTTTAGGGTTAGTGTGAGGATTAGGGTTAGGGTTAGGGTGAGTGTGAGGGTGAGGGTTAGGGTTAGAGTTAGGCTTAGGTTGAGGGTGAATGTTAGGGTTAGGGTGAAGGTTAGGGTTAGTGTTATGGGTCGGGTTAGGATGAGTGTAGGGTTAGGATTAGGGTTAGGGTGAGGGCTGGGGTGAGGGTGAGGTTTAGGGTTAGGGTTAGAGTTAGAGTTAGGGTTAGTGTGTGGGTGAGGTTTAGGGTTAGAGTTTGGGTTAGGGTTAGAGTTAGGGTTAAGCTGAGGCTGAGGGTGAGGGTTAGGGTTAGAGTTACCATTAGGATTAGGGTAAGGGTTAGGGTGAGTGTGAGGGTTAGGGTTAGGGTTAGGGTTAGTGTTAGGCTTAGGGTTATTCTGATGTTGAGGTTGAGGTTTAGGGTTAGGGTGAGTGTTAGGATGAGGATTATTGTTAAGAGTAGGGTTAGGGTGAGGGTTAGGTTTAGGTTTAGTTTTAGGGTAAGGTTTAGGGTTAGCGTTAGGGTTAGGGTGATGGTTAGGATGAGGGTTAGGGTTACACTCAGGGTGAGGTTTAGGGTTAGGGTGAGGGTTAAGTTTAGGATTATGGTTAGGGTGAGAGTGATTGTTAGCATTAGGGTTAGGCTTAGGGTTCGGTTTAGGGTTAGAATTAGTGTTATTGTTAGGGTTAGGTTTAGAGTTATGGTGAGGCTGAGGGTGAGTGTGCATGTGAGGGTTATGGTTAGGGTTAGGGTGAAGTTTATGGATAGGGTTAGGATTAGGGTTAGGGTGAGGGTGAAGTTTAGTGTTAGATTTAGCGTTAGTTGGAGGGTTTGGTCGCGGGTTAGGTTTAGGGTAATTGTTTGGGTTAAGATTAGTGTCAGGGTTATGTTGAGGTTTAGGGTTAGGGTTAGGGTTAGGATTAGGGTTAGGGTCAGTGTGAGTGTGAGGGTTCGGGTTAGGGTTAGGCATAGGCTTAGGGTTAGGCTGAGGGTGAGGGTGGAAGTGAAGATTAGGTTTAGGGTGATGGTTAGGGTTAGGTTTAGGATGAGGGTTAGGAGGAGCGTTAGGGTTAGGATTAGGTTTAGGGTGAGGGCTAGGGTGAGGGTGAGGGTTAGGGTAAGGGTTAGGGTTAGTCTTAGGAACAGGCTGAGCTTGATATTGATAGTGAGGTTTAGGGTTAGGGTTAGTGTTAGGTTTAGTGTTAGGGTTAGGGTGACAGTGAGGGTTAGGTTTAGGGTTAGGATTAGGATTAGGTTTAGGGTTACTGTGAGTGTGAGGGTTAGGGTTAAGGTTAGTGTTAGCCTTAGGTTTAGGCTGAGGGTGAGGGTGAGGGTTAGATTGAGGATTAGCATTAGAGTGAGGGCTAGGGTGAGGGTGAGTTTTAGGTTTAGGGTTTAGGTGAGGTTTAGGGTTTGGGTGATGTTTAGGGTTAGTGTGAGATTTAGTGTAAGGTTTAGGGTTAGTGTTAGGGTGAGGGTAAGTGTTAGGTTGAGGGTTCGGGTTAGGGTTAGGCTGAGGGTTAGGGTGGGTGTGAGGATTAGGGTTAAGATGATGGTTCGGTTTAGGGTTAGTGTTATTGTTAGGGTTAGGGTTAGAGTTACAGTGAGGGTGAGGATGCGTGTGAGCGTTAGTTTTAGGGTTAGGGTGGGGTTTAGGGTTACGGTTAGGGTTAGGG
Source organism: Dipodomys merriami (assembly GCF_024711535.1). Taxonomy (NCBI): domain Eukaryota; kingdom Metazoa; phylum Chordata; class Mammalia; order Rodentia; family Heteromyidae; genus Dipodomys; species Dipodomys merriami. The sequence continues at coordinate 146,703 of NW_027202428.1, forward strand.
TTAGGGAGAGGGTGAGGTTTAGGGTTAGATATAGGGTTCAGGAGAGGGTTAAGGTGAGGGTTAGGGATAGGGTTAGTGTTACTGTTAGTGTGAGGGTGAGGGTTAGTTTGAGGTATAGGTTTACTGTTAGGGTTAGGTTTAGTGTGAAGGTTAGTGTTAGGGTTAGGGTTAGTGTTAGGGTGAGGGTAAGTGTTAGGGTGAGTGTTTGGGTTATGGTGAGGTTTATGGTTATGGTGAGGGTTAATATTAGGGTTAGGGCTATTTTTAGGTTTAGGTTTAGGGTTACGGTTACTGTGAGGGTGAGGGTGAGGGTTAGGGTTATAGTTAGGGTGAGGTTTAGGGTTTGGGTTTGGGTTAGAGTGACAGTTAGGGTGAGGGTGAGGTTTAGGTATAGATTTAGGGTTAGGTGAAAGTTAGGTTGAGTTTTAGGGTTAGGGTTAGTGTTAGGGTTAGGTTGAGAGTTAGGGGGAGTTTTAGGGTTAGGGTTAGGGTGAGCATTAGGGTTACGATGTGGGTGCGGTTTAGTGTTAGAATTAGGATTCAGGTAAGGCTGAGGTTGAGGGGTGAGGGTTAGGATAAGCGTTAGGGTTAGGGTTAGGGTTAGGGTTAAAATAAGTGTTATTGTTAGGGTTAGGTTTAGAGTTAAGGTGAGGGTGAGGGTTAGGGTTAGGGTTAGGGTAAGGTTTATGGTTAGTGGTAGGATTAGGCTTAGGGTGAGGATGAGGTTTCGGTGTAGAGTTAGGGTTAGGGTGCGGGTTAGGGTGAGCGTTAGGGTTAGGGTACGTGTTAGGGTGGGGTGATGGTAAGTGTAAACATGAGGGTTAGGCTGAGTGTAAGGGTTACGTTCGGGTGAGGATTATGGTTAGGGTGAGGGTTAGGGTTAGAGGAACGGTGTGGGTGAGGGTTAGATTGAGGATTAGTGTTAGGGTTAGTGTGAGGTTTAGGGTGAGGATGAGGGTTAGGGTTAGGGTGAGGGCTAGGGTGAGGGTGAGGTTTAGGTTTAGTTTTAGGGTGAGGTTTAGGGTTAGGTTGATGGTTAGAGTTAGTGTGTGGGTTAGTGCTAGGGTTAGTGTTAGAGTTAGGTGAGGGTAAGTGTGAGGGTGAGGGTTAGGGTTAGGGTTATTGTTATGGTTAGGGTTAGGGTTATGGTTACGGTGAGGGTGATGTTGAGGGTTAGGGTTAGAGTTAGGATAAGGTTTAGATTTAGGGTTAGGGTGAGAGTTAGGCTTAGGGTGAGAGTGAGGTTTACGTTTAGAGTTAGGGTTAGTGTTAGAGTTAGGGTTAGGGTGAGGGTTAGTGTTTGGGTTAGGTTAGGCTTAGGCTTAGGCTTAGGCTTAGGCCAAGCATGAGGTTGAGGGTTAGGTTTAGGGTTAGGGTATGGGTTAGGGTTAGGGTGAGGGTTAGGATGAGGTTTAGGTTTAGGATTAGGGTTAGGGTGAGTGCTAGGCTGAGGGTTAGGGTGAGGGTTAGGTTTAGAGATAGGTTAGGTTTAGGATTAGGGTTAGGCTTAGGGTGAGTTTTAGGGTTAGGGTTAGGGTCAGGGTTAGGCTTAGGGTTAGGGTGAGGCTTAGGGTTAGGTTTGGGTTAGGGTGAGGGTGAGTCTGAGGATTAGGATTAGGTTTAGGTTTAGGGTTAGGGTTAGCTTTAGGTTTAGGGATAGGGTTAGGGTTACGGTGAGGGTTAGGGTTAGGGTTAGGTTTAGGCTTAGGTTTAGGCTGACGGTGAGGGTCAGGGTTAGGGTTTGGTTTTGGGTTAGGGTGAGGTTGAAGCTTATGATTAGTGTTAGGTTTAGGGTTAGGGTTATTGTTAGGTTTAGGGTTACCACTCTGGTTATGGTTACGTTGAGGATTAGGATTCGGGTTAGGGTTTGGCTTAGGGTTAGGGATAGGGTTAGGGTTAAGGTGAGGGTGAAGTTTAGGGTTAGAATTAGGGTTAGGGGCAGGGTTAGGATGAGGTTTAGGGTTAAGGTCAGTGTTAGGGTTAGGGTGAGGGTGAGGCTTAGGTTGAGGTTTAGGGATAGAGTTTGGTTTAGGACTAGGGTTAGGGTGAAGTTGAGGGTGAGGGTTAGGCTTAGGCTGAGGGTGAGGGTGGGGGTGAGGATTAGGGTTAGTGTGATGGTTCGGGTTAGGGTTAGTGTTATTGTTAGGGTTAGGGATAGAGTTACGATGAGGGTGTCAGTGCAGGTGAGGGTTAGGGTTAGGGTTAGGATGGGTTTTAGTGTTAGGGTTAGAGTTAGGGTGAGGGTGAGGGTGAAGTTTAGGGTTAAATATAGGATTAGGGAGAGGGTTCAGGTGAGGGTTAGGGATTGGGTTATTGTTAGGGTTAGGGTGATGGTGAGGTTTAGGTTGAGGTTTAGGGTTAGTGTTAGGGTTAGGGTTAGTGTTTGGGTGAGGGTAAGTGTTAGGGTGAGGGTTTGGTTTAGGGTGAAGGTTATGGTTAGGTGAGGGTTAGGATTAGGTTTAGGGTTATTGTTAGGTTTAGGTTTAGGGTTACAGTTACTGTGAGGGTTAGGGTGAGGTTTAGGGTTAGGGTTAGGGTGAAGTTTAGGGTTTGGGTTAGTATTAGAATGAGAGTTAGGGTGAGGGTGAGGTTTAGGGATTGAGTTAAGGTTAGGGTGAGGGTTAGGTTGAGGTTTAGGTTTAGGGTTAGTGTTAGGGTTTGGTTTCGGTTTAGAGTTAGGGGGAAGGTTAGGGTTAGCGTTAGTGTTAGCATTAGCATTAGGATGTGGGTGAGGTTTAGTGTTAGAATTAATATTAGGGTGAGGCTGAGGGTGAGGGTTAGGTTTAGGGTTCCTGTTAGGGTTAGGTTGAGGATAAGGGTTAAGGTTAGGTTTAGGATTAGGATTAGGGTTAGGGTTAGGGGTAGTGTTAAAGTTAGGGTTAGGGTTAGGGTTAGGTTGAGGGTGAGGGTTAGGTTTAGGGTGAGGGTAAGGGTTAGGGTTAGGGTGAGAGGGTTAGGGGAATGTTGAGGGTTAGGGTTTGATTGAGAATTAGGGATAGGTTGAGGGCTAGGGTTAGGTTTAGAGTGATGTTTAGGTTTAGGATGATGGTTAGGGTTAGTGTGAGGGTTAGTGTTACTGTTAGGGTTAGTGTTAGGGTGAGGGTAATTGTTAGGGTGAGGGTTAGGGTTGGGGTGAGCGTTATGATTAGGGTTACGGTGAGCGTGAGTGTTAGGTTTAGGTTGATGGTTAGGGTTAGGGTTAGGGTGAGGGTTAGGTTTAAGTTTAGGCTGAGGGTTATGAGGAGAATTAGGGTTAGGATTAGGGTTAGGGTGAGGTTTATTGTTCAAATTAGTGTTATTGTTAGGGTTAAGGTTAGAGTTAAGATGAGGGTGAGGGTGAGGGTTAGGGTTAGGGTTAGTGTGAAGGTTAGGGTGAGGGTGAGGGTTAGTTTGAGATTTAGGGATAGGGTTAGGTTTAGGGTTAGGTTTAGTGTTAGGGTGAATGTAAGGCTTAGGGTGAGGGTTATGCTTACGCTTAGGGTTATGCTGAGGGTGAGGGTGGGGGTGAGGAATAGGGTTAGAGTGATGTTTAGGGTTAAGGTTAGTTTTATTGTTAGGGTTAGTGTTAGAATTAAGGTGAGGGTGAGGGTGCGGGTGAGGGTTCGGGTGAGGGTTAGGATGAGGGTTAAGGTTAGGATTAGGGTTAGGGTGAGGGCTAGGCTGAGGGTGAGGTTTAGGATTAGGATTAGTGTGCGGTTTTGGGTTAGGGTTAGGGTGAGGTTGAGGTTTAGGGTTAGATTTAGGGTTAGGGTGAGACCGAGGTTGAGGGTTAGGGTTAGGGTTAGTGTTAGAGTTAGTGTTAGGGTGAGGGTTAGGTTGAGGGTGAGGGTTAGGCTTAGAGTTAGGATTAGGATTAGGGTAAGGGTTAGGGTGACTGTGAGGGTTAGGGTTAGGCTTAGGCTTAGGTTTAGGCTGAGGGTGAGGGTAAGGGTGAGGGTTTGGGAAAGGGTGAGGGTTAGGGTTAGGTTTAGGGTGAGAATTAGGGTTCGATTAAGTTTAGGGTTAGGGTGAGGGTGAGGGTTAGTGTTAGAGTTACTGTTAGGGTTAGGGTGAGGGTGAATGTGAGAGTTCTGGTTAGGGTTAGGTTTAGGCTTAGTGTTAGGGGAGGGTTAGGGTTATGGTTTGGGTTAGGGTGAGTGTGAGGCTGAGGATTAGGGTTAAGTTTAGGGTTAGGTTTAGGGTTAGGTTTAGGTTTAGGGTTAGTGTCACGGTTAGGCTTAGGCTTAGGGTTACGGTTATGGTGAGGGTTAAGGTTACGGTTAGGGTTAAGGTAAGGGTTATGCTTAGGGTTAGGCTGAGTGTGAGGGTGAGGGTGAGGGTTAGCGTTAGGGTTAGGGTGAAGTTTAGGATGAAGTTTAGTGTTAGGATTAGGGTAAGGGTGAGGGTTAGGATTAGTGTTAGGGTTATTGTGTTGGTTAGGTTTAGTGTTACAGTTACTGTGAGGGTGAGGGTTAGGGTTAGGGTTAGTTTGAGGTTTGGTTGGGGTTAGGGTTAGAGTTAGGGTTTGGGTGAGGGTGAGGTTTAGGGTTATAGTTAGGGTTAGGATGAGGGTTAGGGTGATAGTTAGGGGGAGGGTTATGGTTATGGTTAGGGTTAGGGATAGGATTAGGATTAGGTTGAGGGTGTGTGTGTTAGCGTTAGGTCTAGGGTTAGGCTTAGGTTTAGGCTGAGGGTGAGGGTCAGGTTGAGGGTTAGTTTTAGGGTGAGGATTAGGGTTAGGAGTAATGGGAGGGTTAGGATGAGCGTTAGCGTTAGGATTAGAGTTAGGGCTAGGGTGAGGGTGAGGTTTAGGGTTAGGTTTAGGGTGAGGTTTATGTTTAGGATTAGTGTTAGGATTAGGGTGACAGTGAGGTTTAGGTTTAGAGTTAGGGTTAGGTTGAGGTTGAGGGTGAGGGTGAGGTTTAGTGTTAGTGTTAGGATGAGGGTTAGGTTTAGGATGAGGGTGAGGTTTAGTGATAGGTTTAGGATTAGGATTAGGGTTAGAGTTAGCCTGAGGGTGAGGGTGAGGGTGAGTGATAGGTTGAGGATGAGGGTTAGTGTTAAGGTGAGGGCTAGCGTGAGGGTGAGAGTTAGGGATAGGTTTAGAGTGAGGGTGAGGGTTGGGTGATGTTTAGGGTTAGTTTGAGGGTTAGTGTAAGGGTTAGAGTTAGTGTTAGTGTGAAGGTTAGTGTTAAGGTGATGGTTAGGGTTAGGCTGAGGGTTATTGTTAGTGTTAGGGTTAGGGTCAGGGTTAGGGTTAGGGTTAGTGTTATTGTTTGGTTTAAGGTTAGAGTTATGTTGAGGTTGAGGCTGAGGGTTTTGGTTAGGGTGAGGTTTAGTGTGAGGTTAAGGGTTAGGGTTAGTGTTAGGGTTAGTGTGAGGGTGAGGTTTAATGTTAGAGTTAGGGTTAGGGGGAGGTTTAGGATGAGGGTTAGGGTTAGGATTAGGGTTAGGGTAAGGGCTAGGTTGAGGGTGAGTTTTAGGGTTAGGGTTAGGTTGAGGTTTAGGGTTAGGGTTAGGGTTAGGGTGAGGGTGAGGTTTAGGGCTAGAGTTACGGTTAGCGTGAGGCTGAGGTTGAGGATTAGGGTTAAGGTGAGTGTTAGGGTTTGGGGTAGGGTGAGGGTTAAGCTGAGGGTGAGGGTTAGGGTTAGGGTTAGGATTAGGATTATGGTTAGGGTTTCGGTGAGTGTGAGGGTTAGGGATAGTGTTAGGTTGAGTGTTAGGGTTAGCGTGAGAGTTATGGTTAGGGCTAGGAATACGGTTAAGCTGAGGGTGAGTGTGAAGAATAGGGTTAGGTTGAGGTTTAGTGTTTGGTTTAGGGTTAGAATTAGGCTTAGGTTTAGGGTAAGGTTTAGGGGTAGATTTAGGGTTAGGAAGGAGGGTTTGGGTTAGGGTTATGGTTAGGGTGACGGTTAGGTTGGGGGTGATGGTAAGGATAAATTTTAGGGTTATGCTGAGGGTGAGGGTTACGGTTAGGGTGAGGGTTAGGGTTAGGGTGAGGGTAAGGGTTAGGTTTAGGGTGAAGGTGAGGGTTAGATTGAGGATTAGTGTTAGGGTTAGTGTGAGGTTTAGGGTGAGGATGAGAGTTAGGGTTAGGGTGAGGGCTAGGGTGAGGGTGAGGGTTAGGGTTAGTGTGAGGGTTAGTGTTAGGTTTAGGGTTAGTGTTAGGTTGAGGGTTAGGGTTAGCGTTAGGGTTAGGGTTAGGTTTAGTGGTAGGGTTAGGGTTACGGTGAGGCTAAGCGGGTGGGTTTGGGTTGGGGTTAGGATGAGGTTCAGGTTTAGCATTAGGTTAGGGTTAGGGTTAGCATGAGGGTGAGGTTTAGGGTTAGAGTTAGGGTTAGTGTTAGGGTTAGGGTTCGGTTATTGTTAGGATTAGGGTAAGGGATAGGGTTAGGGTTAGGCTTAGGCTTAAGCTAAGGCTTAGACTGAGCATGAGTGTGAGGGTTAGGATTAGGGTTAGGGTTAGGTTGAGGTTTTGGTTTAGGTTTAGGGTTAGGGTGAGGGTTAGTGTTAGGGATAGGGTTAGGTTTAGGATTAGAGTTAGGGTGAGGTTGAGTGTGAGCATTAGGGTTAGGGTTAGGCTTAGGGTTAGGGTGAGAGTTAGGGTTAGGTTTTGGATTAGGGTGAGGGTGAGGCTGAGGACTAGGTTTAGGTTTAGTGTTAGGGTTAGGGTTAGGGTTACAGTGAGGGTTAGGTTTATGGTTAGGGTGAGAGTTAGGGTTAGGTTGAGGGTTAGGGTTAGGATTAGGTTTAGGGTGAGGGTGAGGGTTAGGGTTAGTTTTAGGGTGAGTTTTAGGATGAGGGTTAGGGATAGGATTAAGGTTAGGTTGAGGGCTAGGCTGAGGGTGAGGTTTAGGATTAGGGTTAGGGTGAGGTTTAGTGTTAGTGTTAGGGTTAGGGTTAGGGTGAGGGTTAGGGTTATTGTTAGGTTTAGGGTTGGGGTTAGGGTTATAGTTGTAGTGAGGGTGAGGGTTAGGGTTAAGGTTAGGATGAGGTTTAGGTTTTGGGTTAGTGTTAGAGTTAGGTTTTGGATGAGGGTGAGATTTAGGGTTAGTGTTAGGGTTAGTGTTAGGGTTAGGTTTAGGGTGAGGGTTAACGTTTGGGTTAGAGTTAGGCTTAGGCTTAGACTTAGGCAGAGAATGAGGGTGAGGATTAGGGTTAGGGTTAGGGTGAGTGTTAGGGTTATTGTTAGGGTGAGGCTTATGATGGGTTTTAGGGTTAGGATTAGGGTTAGGGTGAGGGCTAGGGTGAAGGTTAGGGTGTGGGTTACGTTAAGGGGTAGGGTTAGATTTAGGATTAGGGTTAGGGTGATGGTGAGTGTGAGGGTTAGGATTAGGTTTAGGCTTAGGGTTAGGGTGAGGTTTTGGGTTAGATTGAGGGTGAGGCTGAGGATTAGGGTTAGGGTTAGGGTTAGGGTTAGGTTTAGGGTTAGGGTTAGGGTTAGGTTTAGGGTTAGGGTTAGGGTTAAGTAGAGGGTTAGGCTTAGGCTTAGGCTTAGGCTGACAGTGAGGGTGGGGGTGTGGATTTGTGTTAGGGTTAGGGTTATGGTTAGCGGTATTGTTAGTGTTATGATTAGGGTTTATTTTGCCTTGTGGGTGAGGCTGAGGGTGAGGGTTATAATTAGTGTTAGGGGGAGGGTTAGTGTTAGTGTTATTGTTAGTGTTAGGGTTAGAATTACGGTGAGTTTGAGCGTGAAGGTGAGGGTTAGGGTTAGGTTGAGTTTTAGGTTGAGGTATAGGGTTAGTGTTAGGGTTAGTGTTAAGGTGAGGGTAAGGTTTAGGGTTAGAGTTAGGGTTAGGGGGAGGGTTAGGTTGAGGTTTAGGGTTAGGGTTAGAGTGAGGGTTAGGGTGAGGGTGAGGGTTAGGTTGAGATTTAGGAATAGGGTTAGGTTTAGGGTTAGGTTTAGTGTTAGGGTGAATGTAAGGCTTAGGGTGAGGGTTAGGCTTACACTTAGGGTTATGCTGAGGGTGAGGTTGGGGGTGAGGAATAGGTTTAGGGTGATGTTTAGTGTTAAGGTTAGTTTTATTGTTAGGATTAGTGTTACAGTTAAGGTGAGGGTGAGGGTGCGGGTGAGGGTTAGGGTGAGGGTTAGGATGAGGGTTAGGGTTAGGATTAGGGTTAGGGTGAGGGCTAGGCTGAGGGTGAGGTTTAGGATTAGGATTAGTGTGCGGTTTTGGTTTAGTGTTAGGGTGAGGGTGAGGTTGAGGGTTAGATTTAGAGTTAGGGTGAGACTGAGGTTGAGGGTTAGGGTTAGGGTTAGTGTTAGAGTTAGGGTTGGGGTGATGGTTAGGTTGAGGGTGAGGATTAGGCTTAGAGTTAGGATTAGGATTAGGGTAAGTGTTAGGGTGGCTGTGAGGGTTACTGTTAGGGTTAGGGTTAGGCTTAGGTTTAGGCTGAGGGTAAGGGTGAGGGTTTGGGTAAGGGTGAGGGTTAGGGTTAGGTTTAGGGTGAGAATTAGGGTTCGGTTAAGTTTAGGGTTAGGGTGAGGGTTAGGGTTAGTGTTAGGGTTATTGTTAGGGTTAGGGTTAGGATGAGGTTTAGGTTTAGGTTATGTTTAGAGTTAGGTTTAGGATGAGGGTGAGATTTAGGTTTAAAGTTAGGGTTAGTGTTAGGGTTAGGTTTAGGGTGAGGGTTAACGTTTGGGTTAGGGTTAGGCTTAGGCTTAGGCTGAGCATGAGGGTGAGGTTTTGGGTTAGGGTTAGGGTGAGGGTTAGGGTTAGGTTTAGGGTGAGGTCATTGATGAGTTTTAGGGTTAGGATTAGGCTAAGGGTGAGGGCTAGTTTGAGGGTTAGGGTGAGGGCTAGGGATAGGGATAGGGTTAGGTTTAGGATTAAGGTTAGGGTGAGGGTGAGTGTGAGAGTTAGGGTTAGGGTTAGGTTTAGGCTTAGAGTTAGGGGGAGGGTTAGGGTTATGGTTTGGGTTATGGTGAGGGTGAGGCTAAGGATTAGGGTTAAGTTTAGAGTTAGGTTTAGGGTTAAGTTTAGGTTTAGGGTTATTGTTAGGGTTAGGGTTAGGGTTACGGTGAGGGTTAAGGTTAGGGTTAGGGTTAGGTTTAGGCTTAGGTTTACGGTGAGGGTTAAGGTTAGGGTTAGGGTTAGGGTTAGGGTTAGGCTGAGGGTATGGATTGGGTTGATGATTAGAGTTAGCTTTAGCGTTAGGCTTAGGGTTCGGTTTATTGTTAGAGTTATATTTAGGTTTAAGTTTGCAGTGAGGGTGAGGTTGAGGGTGAGAGTTATCGTTAGGGTTAGGGTTCGGGTTAGTGTTATTGTTAGGGTTAGGGTTAAAGTTACGGTGAGTTTGAGGGTGAGGGTAAGGGTTAGGGTTAGGGTGAGGTTTAGGGTTAGGATTAGGGTTAGGGTGAGGGTGAGGTTTAGGGTTAAAGTTATTGTTAGGGGGAGGGTTAGGGTAAGGTTTAGAGTTAAGATTAGTGTTTATGTTATTGTGAGGGTGAAGGTTATGTTGAGGTTGAGGGATAGGGTTACCTTTAGAATGAGGGTCAGTTTGAGGGTGAGTGTGATTGTTAGGGTGAGAGTTAGCCATACGCTTAGTGATAGGCCGAGTGTGAGGGTGGGGTGAGGATTAGGGTTAGGGTGATGGTTCGGGTTAGGGTTAGTGTTATTTTTAGGGTTAGGGTTAGAGTTAAAGTGAGGGTGAGGGTGCGGGTGAGGGTTAGGGTTAGGGTTAGGTTGGGGGTTAGGATTAGCGTTATGGTTAGGTTGAGGGTAAGGTTTAAGGTTAGAATTAGGGTTAGCATGAGGCTGAGGGAGAGGGTGAGTGTTAGGGTTAGGGTTAGAATTAGACTTAGGATTAGGGTTAGGGTGAGTGTGAAGTTTAGTGTTAGCCTTAGGTTTAGGCTGAGGGTGAGGGTGAGGGTGAGTGTTAAGGTTAGTTTGAATGTTAGGGTTAGGGTTAGGGTGTGGTTTAGTGTTAGGGTTAGTGTTAGAGTTAGGGGTAGGGTGAGGGTGAGGTTTAGGTGTAGAGTTAGGGCTAGGGTAAGGTTTAGGTTGAGTGTTAGTGTTAGGGTAAGTGTTAAGTTGGGGGTGATGGTAAGAGTAAACGTCAGTGTTAGGCTAAGGTTGAGGGTTAAGATAAAAGTGAGGGTTAGGGTGAGGGTTAGGGATAGGGTTATGGTGAGAGTTTGGGTTCAGGTTAAGTTTAGGGTTAGGGTGAGGGTTAGGGTGAGGGTTATGGTTAGGGTGAGAGTTAGGGTTAGGTTGAGGGTTAGGGATACGATTAGGGTTAGGGTGATGGTGAGGGTTAGGGTTAGTGTTAGGGTGAGGGTTAGGATGTGGGTTAGGGTTAGGATTAGGGTTAGGGTGAGGGCTAGGCTGAGGGTGATGTTTAGGATTAGGGTTAGGGTGAGGTTTAGCGTTAGGGTTAGGGTGAGGGTGAGGGTGAGGGTGAGGTTTAGGGTTAGATTTAGGGTTAGGTTGAGACTGAGGTTGAGGGTTAGGATTAGGGTTAGTGTTAGAGTTAGGGTTAGGGTGAGAGTTAGGTGGAGGGTTCGGGTTAGGCTTAGGGTTAGGATTAGGATTAGAGTAAGGGTTTTGCTGAGTGTGAGGGTTAGGTTTAGGGTTAGGCTTAGGTTTAGGCTGAGGGTGAGGGTGAGGTTGAGGCTTAGGTAAAGGGTAAGGTTTAGAGTTAGGGTTAGGGTGAGAGTTAGGGTTCGGTTAAGTTTAGGGGTATGGTGAGGGTTAGGGTTAGGGTTTGGGTTAGGGTGAGGGTGAGGCAAAGAATTAGGCTTAGGTTTAGTGTTAGGTTTAGGTTTAGGGTTAGTGTTAGGGTTATGGTTATGGTTACGGCTACGGTGAGGCTTAGGGTTAGGGTTAGGTTTACCGTTAGGCTTAGGGTTAGGCTGAGGATGAGGGTGAGGGTGAGGGTTAGGGTTAGAGTTAGGGTGAGGTTTAGGATAAGGTTTAGTGTTAGGATTAGGGTATGGGTGAGGGCTATGGTGAGGGTTAGGGTGAGCGCTAGGGATTGGGATAGGGTTAGGTTTAGGATAAGGGTTAGGGTGAGGGTGAGTGTGAGAGTTAGGGTTAGGGTTAAGTTTAGGCTTAGAGTTAAGGTGAGGGTTAGTGTTAGGGTTTGGGTTAGGGTGAGGGTGAGGCTGAGGATTAGGATTAGGTTTAGGGTTAGTGTTAGGGTTAGTGTTAGGGTTAGGGTTAAGGTTAGGGTTAGGGTTAGGGTTAGGCTTAGGCTTAGGTTTAGGCTCAGGGTGACGTTGGGGCTGAAGATTAGAGTTAGGGTTAGGGTTAGGCTTAGGGCTAGGCTTCTTGTTAGGGTTATGTTTAGGTTTAAGTTTGCGGTGAGGGTGAGACTGATGGTGCGTGTTATCATTAGGGTTAGCTTTAGGGTTAGTGTTATTCTTAGGGTCAGGGTGAGAGTTACGGTGAGGTTGAGCGTGAGGGTGAGGGTTAGGGTTAGGTTTAGGTTTAGGGTTAGAGTTAGGGTTAGGGGGAGGGTTAGGGGGAGGTATAGGGTTAGGGTTAGTGTTAGGGTTAAGGTGAGGGTGAGAGTTAGGTTGAGGTTTAGGGATAGTGTTAGGTTTAGGATTAGGTTTAGGGTGAGAGTGAGTGTAAGGCTTAGGGTGAGGGTTAGGCTTAGGCTTAGGGTTAGGCTTAGGGTGAGGGTCGGGGTGAGGAATAGTGTTAGGGTGATGATTAGGGTTAAGGTTAGTTTTATTGTTAGGGTTAGTGTTAGAGTTAAGGTGAGGGTGAGGTTGCGGGTGAGGGTTACGGTGAGGGTTAGGATGAGGGTTATGGTTAGGATTAGGGTTAGGGTGAGTGCTAGGCTGGGGCTGAGGTTTAGGATTAGGTTTAGAGTGAGGTTTAGGGTTAGAGTTAGGGTTAGGGTTAGGGTTATGGTGAGGGTTAGGGTTATTGTTAGGGTTAGGGTTGGGGTTAGGGTTACAATTGTAGTGAGGTTGAGGATTAGGGTTAAGGTTAGGATGAGGTTTAGGTTTTGGGTTAGGGTTAGAGTTAGGTTTAGGATGAGGATGAGATTTAGGGTTAGAGTTAGGGTTAGTGTTAGGGTTAGGTTTAGGGTGAGGGTTAACGTTTGGGTTAGGGCTAGGCTTAGGCTTAGACTTAGGCAGAGAATGAGGGTGAAGTTTATGGTTAGGGTTAGGGTGAGTGTTAGGGTTAGGGTTAGGATGAGGCTTATGATGAGTTTTAGGGTTAGGATTAAGGTTAGGGTGAAGGCTAGTGTGAGGGTTAGGGTGTGGGTTACATTTAGGGATAGTGTTAGATTTAGGATTAGGTTTAGGGTGAGGGTGAATGTGAGGGTTAGGGTTAGGGTTAGGCTTAGGGTTAGGGTGAGGTTTTGGGTTAGGTTGAGGGTGAGGCTGACGGTTAGGGTTAGGGTTAGGGTTAGGATTAGGGTTAGGGTTAGGGTAAGGGTTAAGTTGAGGGTTAGGCTTAAGTTTAGGCTTAGGCTGAGCGTGAGGTTGGGGGTGTGGATTTGTGTTAGGGTTAGGGTTATGGTTAGGGGTATTGTTAGTGTTATGGTTAGGGTTTAGTTTGCGTTGAGGGTGAGGCTGAGGGTGAGGGTTATAATTAGTGTTAGGGGTAGGGTTAGGGTTAGTATTAGGGTTAGAGTTATGGTGAGTTTGAGCGTGAGGGTGAGGGTTAGGTTTAGGTTGAGTTTTAGGGTGAATTATAAGGTTAGGGTTAGGGTTAGTGTTAAGGTGAGGGTGAGGTTTAGGGGTAGAGTTAGGGTTAGGGGGAGGGTTAGGTTGAGGTTTAGGGTTAGGGTTAGTGTGAGGGTTAGGGTGAGGGTGAGGGTTAGGTTGAGATTTAGGGATAGGGTTAAGTTTAGGTTTAGATATAGTGTTAGGGTGAATGTAAGGCTTAGGGTGAGGGTTAGGCTTACGCTTAGGGTTATGCTGAGGGTGAGGTTGGGGGTGAGGAATAGGTTTAGGGTGATGTTTAGGGTTAAGGTTAGTTTTATTGTTAGGATTAGTGTTACAGTTAAGGTGAGGGTGAGGGTGCGGGTGAGGGTTAGGGTGAGGGTTAGGATGAGGGTTAGGGTTAGGATTAGGGTTAGGGTGAGGGCTAGGCTGAGAGTGAGGTTTAGGATTAGGATTAGTGTGCGGTTTTGGTTTAGGGTTAGGGTGAGGGTGAGGTTTAGGGTTAGGGTTAGGTTTAGTGTTAGAGTTAGGGTTAGGGTGAGGGTTAGGTTGAGGGTGAGGGTTAGGCTTAGAGTTAGGATTAGGATTAGGGTAAAGGTTAGGGTGTCTGTGAGGGTTAGTGTTAGGGTTAGGGTTAGGCTTAGGTTTAGGCTGAGGGTGAGGGTAAGGGTGAGGGTTTGGATAAGGGTGAGGGTAAGTTTTAGTTTTAGGGTGAGAATTAGGGTTCGGTTAAGTTTAGGGTTAGGGTGAGGGTTAGGGTTAGGGTTAGGGTTATTGTTAGGGTTAGGGTTAGGGTTAGGGTTACAGTTACAGTGAGGGTGAGGGTTAGGTTTAGGCATAGGATGAGGTTTAGGTTTAGGTTATGTTTAGAGTTAGGTTTAGGATGAGGGTGAGATTTAGGGTTAGAGTTAGGGTTAGTGTTAGGTTTAGGTTGAGGGTGAGGGTTATCGTTAGGGTTAGGGTTAGGCTTAGGCTTAGGCTGAGCATGAGGGTGAGGTTTAGGGTTAGGGTTATGGTGAGGGTTAGGGTTAGGTTTAGGGTGAGGTCATTGATGAGTTTTAGGGTTAGGATTAGGCTAAGGGTGAGGGCTAGTTTGAGGGTTAGGGTGAGGGCTAGGGATAGGGATAGGGTTAGGTTTAGGATTAAAGTTAGGGTGAGGGTGAGGGTGAGAGTTAGGGTTAGGGTTAGGTTTAGGCTTAGAGTTAGGGGGAGGGTTAGGGTTATGGTTTGGGTTAGGGTGAGGGTGAGGCTAAGGATTAGGGTTACGTTTAGAGTTAGATTTAGGGTTAAGTTTAGGTTTAGGGTTAGTGTTAGGGTTAGGGTTAGGGTTACGGTGAGGGTTAAGGTTAGGGTTAGGGTTAGGCTTAGCCTTAGGCTTAGGGTTAGGCTGAGGGTGAGGGTGAGGGTGACGTTTATGGTTAGGGTTACGGTGAGGTTTAGGTTGAAGTTTAGTGTTAGGATTAGGGTAAGGGTGAGGGCTATGGTGAGGGCTAGGGTGAGGGCTATGGATAGGAATAGATTTAGGTTTAGGATTAGGGTTAGGGTGAGGGTGAGTATGAGAGTTAGGGTTAGTGGTAAGTTTAGGCTTAGAGTTAGGGTGAGGATTAGGGTTAGGGTTTGGTTTAGGGTGAGGGTGAGGCTGAGGATTAGGGTTAGGTTTAGCGTTAGGTTTAGGTTTATGGTTAGGGTTAGTGTTTGGGTTAGGGTTACGGTGAGGGTTAGTGTTAGGGTTATGGTTAGGCTTAGGGTTAGGCTGAGGGTGAGGGTTGGGGTGAGGATTAGAGTTAGGGTTAGGCTTAGGCTTAGGGTTAGGTTTATTGTTAGAGTTATAATTAGGTTTAAGTTTGCGGTGCGGGTGAGGCTGAAGGTGAGGGTTATCGTTAGGGTTAGGGTTAGGGTTAGTGTTATTGTTAGGTTTAGGGTTAAAGTTACGGTGAGTTTGAGGGTGAGGGTGAGGGTTAGGGTGAGTCTGAGGTTTAGAGTTAGAGTCATTTTTATGGGGAGGGTTAGGGTGAGGTTTACAGTTTAGGTTAGTGTTTGGGTTAGTGTGAGGGTGAAGGTTATGTTGAGGTTGAGGGATAGGGTTACCTTTAGGATGAGGTTCAGTTTGAGGGTGAGTGTGAGGGTGAGGGTGAGGGTTAGGCTTATGCTTAGGGTTAGGCCGAGGGTGAGGGTGGGGTAAGGATTAGGTTTAGGGTGATGGTTCGGGTTAGGTTTAGTGTTATTTTTAGGGTTAGGGTTAGAGTTAAAGTGAGGGTGAGGTTGCAGGTGAGGGTTAAAGTTAGGGTTAGGTTTACGGTTAGGCTTAGGGTTAGCCTGAGGGTGAGGGTGAGTGTGAGGGTTAGGGTTAGGGTTAGGCTGAGATTTAGGATAAGGTTTGGTGTTAGGATTAAGGTATGGGTGAGGGCTATGGTGAGGGTTAGGGTGAGGTCTAGGCATAGGAATAGGGTTAGGTTTAGGATTAGGGTTAGTGTGAGGGTGAGTGTGAGAGCTAGGGTTAGGGTTAGGTTTAGGCTTAGATTTAGGGTGAGGGTTAGGGTTAGGGTTTGGGTTAGGGTGAGGGTGAGGCTGAGGATTTGGGTTAGGTTTAGGGTTAGGTTTAGGTGTAGGGTTAGTGTTAGTTTTAGGGTTAGGGTTAGGGTTACGGTGAGGGTTAGGATTAGGGTTAGGGTTAGGCTTAGGTTTAAGCTGGGGCTGAAGATTAGAGTTAGGGTTAGGATTAGGCTTAGGGCTAGGTTTCTTGTTATGGTTATGTTTAGGTTTAAGTTTGCGGTGAGGGTGAGACTGAGGGTGAGTGTTATGGTTAGTGTTAGGGTTAGTGTTAGTGTTATTGTTAGGGTCAGGGTTAGAGTTACGGTGAGGTTGAGCGTGAGGGTGAGGGTTAGGTTTAGGTTGAGTTTTAGGGTGAATTATAGGGTTAGGGTTAGGTTTAGTGTTAAGGTGAAGGTGAGATTTAGGGTTAGATTTAGGGTGAGGGTGAGGGTTAGTTTGAGGTTTAGATATAGGGTTAGGTTTAGGATTAGGTTTAGGGTGAGGGTGAGTGTAAGGCTTAGGGTCAGGGTTAGGCTTAGGCTTAGGTTTAGGCTTAGGGTGAGGGTGGGGGTGAGGAATAGGGTTAGATGATGGTTAGGGTTAAGGTTAGTTTTATTTTTAGGGTTAGTGTTAGAGTTAAGGTGAGGGTGAGGGTGCTGGTGAGGGTTACGGTGAGGGTTAGGATGAGGGTTATGGTTAGGATTAGGGTTAGGGTGAGGGGTGGGCTGAGGATGAGGTTTCGGATTAGGTTTAGGGTGAGGCTTAGGGTTAGGGTTAGGTTTGGGGTTAGGGTGAGGGAAAGGATTAGGGTTAGATTTAGGGTTAAGTTGAGACTGAGGTTGAGGGTTAGGGTTAGGGTTAGTGTTAGAGTTAGTGTTAGGGTGAGGGTTAGGTTGAGGATGAGGGTTAGGCTTAGAGTTAGGAATAGGATTTGGGTAAGGGTTAGGGTGACTGCGTGTTAAGGTTAGGTTTTGGTTTAGGCTTAGGTTTAGGCTGAGGGTGAGGGTACGGGTCAGGGTTAGGGTAAAGTTGAGGGTTAAGGTTAGTGTTAGGGGGAGAGTTAGGCATCAGTTAAGTTTAGAGCTAGGGTGAGGGTTAGTATTAAGTTTAGGGTTCTTTTTAGGGTTAGGGTTAGGGTTAGGGTTACAGTTATAGTGAGGGTGAGGGTTAGGGTTAGGGTTAGGATGAGGTTTAGGTTTAGGTTATGTTTAGAGTTAGGTTTAGGATGTGGGTGAGATTTAGGGTTAGAGTTAGGGTTAGTGTTAGGCTTAGGTTTAGAGTGAGGGTTAACATGAAGGTTAGGGTTAGGTTAGGGTTAGGCTTAGAGGTAGTTTGAGGGTTATGGTTAGGGTTTGGGTTAGGGTGAGAGTGAGGCTGAGGTTTGGGGTTAAGTTTAGGGTTAGGTTTAGGTTTAGGGCTAGTGTTAGTGTTAGGGTTAGGGTTAGGGTTACGGTGAGGTTTAGGGTTAGGGTTAGGTTTAGGGTTAGGCTTAGGCTTAGGGTTAGGCTGAGGATCAGGGTGAGGGTGAGGTTTAGGGTTAGGGTTAGTGTGAGGTTTATGATGAGGTTTAATGTTAGCAATAGGGTAAGGGTGAGAGCGATGGTGAGGGTTAGGGTGAGGGCTAGGGATAGGAATAGGGTTAGGTTTAGGATTAGGGTTAGGGTGAGGGTGAGGGTTAGGGTGAGGGTTAGGGTTAGGGTATGGTTGAGGGTGAGGTTTACGGTTATAGGGTTATAGGGTTAGGGTTAGGGTGAGGGTTAAGTTTAGGGTTAGGGTGATAGTTAGGGTTAGGGTTTGGGATAGGATTAGGATTAGGTTGAGGCTGAGTGTGTGTGTTAGCTTTAGGTCCAGGGTTAGGCTTAGGTTTAGGCTGAGGGTGAGGGTGAGGTTGAGTTTTAGGATTAGGGTGAGGGTTAATGTTAGGGTTAGTGGGAGGATTAGAATGAGGGTTAGGTTTAGGATTAGGGTTAGGGTAAGGGCTAGGGTGAGGGTGAGGTTTAGGTTTCAGTTTAGGGTGAGGTTTATGTTTAGGCTTAGGGTTTGGGTTAGTGTGACCATGAGGTTTAGTTTTAGAGTTAGGTTTAGGGTGAGGCTGAGGGTGAGGGTTAGGTTTAGGGTTAGTGTTAGTTTTATGGTTAGTTTTAGGGTGAGGGTTAGGGTTTGGTTGAGGTTTAGGGATAGGTTTAAGATTAGGATTAGGATTAGGGTTAGGCTGAGGGAGAGGGTGAGGGTGAGGGTTAGGGTGAGGATGAGGGTTAGGGAAAGGGTTAAATTGCGGGTGAGGGTTAGGGTGATGTTTAGGGTTAGTGTGAGGGTTAGTGTTAGGGTTAGAGTTAGTGTTAATGTGAGGGTAAGTGTTAAAATGAGGGTTAGGTTTAGGGTGAGGGTTATTGTTAGGGTTAGGGTTTGGGTCAGCGTTGGGGTTAGGGTTAGTGTTATTGTTAGGTTTAGGGTTAGAGTTACGTTGAGGTTGAGGGTGAGAGTGAGGGTTTTGGTTAGGGTGAAGTTTAGGGTGAGGTTTAGGGTTAGGGTTAAGGTTATGGTTAAGGTGAGGGTGAGGTTTAGGGTTAGAGTTAGGGTTAGGGGGAGGTTTAGGATGAGGCTTAGCGTTAGGATAAGGGTTAGGGTAAGGGCTAGGGTGAGGGTGAGTTTTAGGCTTAGGGTTAGGTTGAGGTTTACGGTTAGGGTTACTGTTAGGGTGAGGGTGAGTTTTAGGGTTAGAGTTAGGGTTAGCGTGAGGCTGAGGGTGAGGATTAGGGTTAGGGTGAGTGTTAGGTTTAGGGTTAGGGTGAGGGTTAAGCTGAGGCTGTGGGTTAGGTTTAGGGTTAGGATTAGGATTAGGGTTAGTGTTTCGGTGAGTGTGAGGGTTAGGGATAGTATTAGGTTGAGGGTTAGGGTTAGGGTGAGGGTTATATTTAGGTCTAGTATTACGGTTACGGTGAGGGTGAGTGTGAGGGTTAGGGTTAGGGTGAGGTTTAGTGTTTGGGTTAGGGTTAGAGTTAGGCTTAGGGTTAGGGTGAGGTTTAGGGGTAGAGTTAGGGTTAGGGAGGAGGGTTTGGGTGAGGGTTATGGTTTGGGTGAGTGGTAGGGTGGGCGTGATGGTAAGCCAAAAATGAGGGTTATGCTGAGGGCGAGGGTTATTGTAAGGGTGAGGGTTTGGGTTAGGGTGAGGGTTAGGGTTAGGGTTAGGGTGAAGGTGAGGGTTGGATTGAGGATTAGTGTTAGGGTTAGTGTGAGTTTTAGGGTGAGGATGAGAGTTAGGGTTAGGGTGAAGTCTAGGATGAGGGTGAGGGTTAGGGTTAGTGTTAGGGTGAGGTTTAGGGTTAGGGTGATGGTTAGGGTTAGTGTGAGGGTTAGTGTTAGGTTTAGGGTTAGTGTTAGGTTGAAGGTTAGGGTTAGGGTTAGGGTTAGGTTCAGGGTTACGGTGAGGGTAAGGGTGTGGATTAGGGTTGGGGTTAGGATGAGGTTTAGGTTTAGGATTAGGTTTAGGGTTAGGGTTAGGGTGAGGGTTATGGTTAGGATTAGGGTAAGGGTTAGGTTTAGGGTTAGGCTTAGGCTTAGGCTTAAGCTTAGGCTTAGACTGAGCATGTGTGTGAGGGTTAGGGTTAGGGTTAGGGTTAGGGTTAAGTTGAGGTTAAGGTTTAGATTTAGGGTTAGGGTGAGGGTTAGGGTGAGGGTTAGGGTTAGGGATAGGCTTAGGTTTAGGATTAGGGTTAGGGGGAGGTTGAGTGTAAGTGTTAGGGTTAGGGTTAGGGTTAGGTTGAGGGTTAGGGTTAGGTTTTGGGTTAGGGTGAGGATGAGGCTGAGGACTAGGCTTAGGTTTAGGGTTAGGGATAGTTTTAGGGTTACAGTGAGGATTAGGGTTCGTCCGAGGGTTAGGCTTAGGGTTAGGCTGAGTGTGAGGGTGGGGGTGAGGATTAGGGTTAGGGTTAGGGTTTAAATTAGGGTTATTGTTAGTGTTATGGCTTGGGTTAAGGATGCAGTGAGGGTGAGGCTGAGGGTGAGGGTTATGGCTTGGGTTAGTTATAGGCTTAGGTTTTGGCTGACAGTGATTGTGGGGGTGAGGAATATGTTTTGGGTGATGGTTAGGATTAGGGTTAGGGTGAGGGTTATGATGAGGGTAGGGTTAGGATTAGGTTTAGCCTGAGGGCTTGGGTGAGTGTGAGTGTTAGGGTTAGGGTTAGGCTTAGGCTTAGGTTTAGGCTGAGGGTGAGGGTGAGGGTGAGTGTTAGGGTTAGGGTGATGGATAGGGTTAGGTTTAAGGTGAGTGTTTGGATGAGGGTTAGGGTTAGGGTGAGTGTTAGGATGAGTGTGACCGTAGGAGTAAAGGTGAGGGTTAGGCTGTAGGTGAGTGTTCCCCTAAGCGTGAGGGTTAGGATTAGGGTGATGGTTAGGGTTAGGGTTAGGGTGAGGGTGAGGAATAGATTGAGGATTAGGGTTAGGGTTAGTGTGAGGTTTAGGGTGAGGATGAGGGTTAGGTTATGGTGAGGGTTAGGGTTAGAATTAAGTTTATTGTGGGGGCTAGGGTGAGGCTGAGGGGTAGTGTTAGGGTTAGGGTGAGGTTTAGGGTTAGGGTGAGGTTTAGGCTTAGGGTTAGAATTAGGGTTACTGTGAGGGTTAGTGTTAGAGTTAGGGTTAATGTTAGGGTGAGGGTAAATGTTAGCGTGAGGGTTAGTGTTAGGGTGAGTGTTATGGTTAGGGTGAGGTTTATGGTTAGTTTTAGGGTTATTTTTAGGTTTAGGGTTAAGGGTACGGTGAGGGTGAGGATGAGGGTTAAGGTTAGGGGAGGTTTAGGTTTAGGGTTAGGTTAGAGTTAGGGTTAGGGTGAGTGTGAGGTTTAAGTTTAGAGTTTGCGTTCAGGTGAGGTTTAGGATGAGGGTTAGGGTTAGGGTTAGTTTTAGGTTTAGGGTTAGGGTGAGGTTAAGTGTTAGGGATATGGTTAAGATTAGGGTTAGGGTGAGGGTGAGTGTGTGGGTTAGGGTTAAGTTTAGGGTTAGGCTGAGGGTTAGGCTGAGGGTTAGGTTGAGCGGGAGGTTTAGGGTTCGGGTGAGGGTTAGGGTTAGGGTTAGTGTGAGTGTTAGGATGAAGGTTTGGTTTTGGATTAGGTTTAGGGTGAGGGCTAGGTTGAAGGTGAGGTTTAGGGTTAGGTTTAGGGTGAGGTTTAGGGTTAGGGTTAGGGTCAGTGTGAATTTGAGTTTTAGTGTTACAGATAGGTTTAAGGTGAGTATTAGGGTGAGGGTTTGGCTTAGTGTTAGTGTTAGAGGTAGGTTTAAGGTGAGGTTTAGGGTGAGGGTGTCTCTTTGGGTTAGGGTTAGGATTAGGATTAGGGTTAAGGAGAGGGGGAGTGTGAGGGTTAGAGTTAGGGTTAGGTTTAGGCTTAGGGTCAGGGTGAGTGTGAAAGTTAGGGGGAGGGTTAGGGTTAGGGTTAAGGTTATGGTTAGGAATAGCGTTAGGGTTAGGGTGAGGTTGAGGTTTAGAGTTAGAATTAGGGTTAGGGTGAGGCTGAGGCAGAGGGTGAGGGTTAGGGTAAGTGTTAGGATTAGGATTAGGGTTAGGGTTAGGGTGAGTGTGAGGGTTAGGGTTAGCCTTAGGTTTAGGCTGAGGGTGAGGGTGAGGGTGAGTGTTAGGGTTAGTTTGAGTGTTAGGGTTAGTTTTAGGGTGTGGATTAGTGTTAGGGATAGTGTTAGAGTTAGGGTTATGGTGAGGGTGTGGTTTAGGTGTACAGTTAGGGTTAGGGTGAGTGTTAGGTTGAATGTTAGGGTAAGGGTGAGGTTTAGGGTGGGGGTGACGATAAGGGTAAACGTGAGGGTTAGGCTAAGTGTGAGGGTTAGGGTGAGGTTTAGGGTTGGGGTTATGGTGAGTGTTAGATATCGGGTTAATTTTATGGTTAGGGTGAGGGTTAGTTTAAGGGTTAGGGTGAGGGTGAGAGTTAGGTTTAGGTTGAGGGTTAGGGTTAGGGTAAGGGAGAGGGTTATGGTTAGTGTTAGGGTTTGGGTTAGGGTGAGGGTTAGTGTTAGTATTAGGCTTAGGGTGAGGGCTAGGGTGAGGGTGAGGTTTAGGTTTAGGGTTAGGGTGTGGTTTATGGTTAGGGTTAGGTTTAGGGTTAGGGTGAGGGTGAGGTTTAGGGTTAGGTTTAGGGTTAGGTTGAGACTGAGGTTGATGGTTAGGGTTTGGGTTAGTGTTAGGGTGAGGGTTAGGATGAGGGTTAGTGTTAGTATTAGGCTTAGGGTGAGGGCTAGGGTGAGGGTGAGGTTTAGGTTTAGGGTTAGGGTGTGGTTTATGGTTAGGGTTAGTTTTAGGGTTAGGGTGAGGGTGAGGTTTAGGGTTAGGTTTAGGGTTAGGTTGAGACTGAGGTTGATGGTTAGGGTTTGGGTTAGTGTTAGGGTTAGGGTGAGGGTTAGGTAGAGGGTAAGGGTTAGGCTTAGGGTTAGGATTAGGATTAGGGTAAGGGTTAGGGTGATTGTGAGGGTTAGGGTTAGGGTTAGGCTTAGGTTTAAACTGAGGGTGAGTGTGAGGTTTAGGGTTAGTGTGAGGGTTAGGGTTAGGGTGAGAGTTAGGATTAGGGTTAGGGTTATTGTTAGGGTTAGGGTTAGGGTTAGGGTTACAGTTACAGTGAGGGTGAGGGTTAGGGTTAAGTTTAGGATGAGGTTTAGGTTTGGGGTTAGGGTTAGAGTTAGGTTTAGGATGAGGGTGAGATTTAGGGTTACAGTTAGGGTTAGTGTTAGGGTTATCTTTACCATGAAGGTTAATGTTAGGGTTAGGGTTAGGCTAGGTTTAGGCTTAGGCAGAGAATGAGGGTGAGGTTTAGGGTTATGGTTAGGGTGAAGGTTAGGGTTAGGGTTAGGGTGAGGTTTAGGATTAGTTTTAGGGTTAGGATTAGGGTTAGGGTGACGGCTAGGATGAGGGTAGTGTTTGGGTTACGTTTAGGGATAGGGTTAGGTTTAGGATTAGGTTTAGGGTGAGGGTGAGGGTGAGAGTTAGGTTTAGGATTAGGCTTAGGTTTAGGGAGAGGTTGTGGGTTAGGTTGAGGGTGAGGCTGAGGATTAGGTTAGGTTTAGGGTGAGGGTTAGTGTTAGGTTTAGGTTTATGGTTAGGGTTAGGGTTAAATTGAGTGTTGGACTTAGGCTTAGGCTTAGGCTTAGGCTGAGGGTGAGGGTGGGGTGTGGATTAGGTTTAGGTTTAGGGTTAGCGTTAGGGGTATTGTTAGTGTTATGGTTAGGGATAAGTTTGCGATGAGGGTGAGGCTGAGGGTGAGGGTTATGATTAGTGTTAGGGGTAGGGATAAGGTTAATGTTATTGTTAGGATTAGGGTTAGAGTTACGGTGAGGTTGAGCATGAGGGTGAGGTTTAGGGTTAGTTTGAGTTTTAGGGTGAGGTTTAGGGTTAGGGTTAGGGTTAGTGTGAGCGTGAGGTTTAGGGTAAGATTTAGTATTAGGGGGAGGTTTAGGGTGAGGTTTAGGGTTAGGGTTAGTGTTAGGGTTAGGGTGAGGGTGAGGGTTAAGTTGAGGTTTAGGGATAGGGTTAGGTTTAGGATTAGGTTTAGGGTGAGGGTGAGTGTAAGGCTTAGGGTGAGGGTTAGGCTTAGGCTTAGGGTTAGGCTGATGTTGAGGGTGGGGGTGAGTAATAGTGTTAGGGTGATGGTTAGGGATAAGGTTAGTTTTATTGTTAGCGTTAGTGTTAGAATTAAGGTGAGGGTGCGGGTGCGGTTGAGGGTTACGGTTAGGGTCAGGGTGGGGTTTAGGTTTAGGGTTAGGATTAGACTTAGAGTGAGGGCGTGGTTTAGGGTTAGATATAGGGTTAGTTGGAGGGTTAGGGTGAGGGTTAGGGATAGGGTTAAATTTAGGCTTAGGGTTAGGGTGAGGGTTAGGGTTAGGGTTTGGGGTAGGGTAAGGGTGAGGCTGAGGATTAGGGTTAGGTTTAGGGTTAGGTTTAGGTTTAGGGTTAGTGTCATGGTTAAGGTTAGGGTTAGGGTTACAGTGAGGGTTAGGGTTATGGTTCGGGTTAGGCTTAGGGTTAGGCTGAGTGTGAGTGTGAGGGTGAGTGTTAGGGTTAATGTTAGAGTGAGGTTTAGGATGAGGTTTAGTGTTAGGATTAGGGTAAGTGTGAGGGCTATGGTGAGGGTTAGGGTGAGGGCTAGGTATAGGAATAGAGTTAGGTTTAGGATTAGGGTTAGGGTGAGGGTGAGTGTGAGAGTTAGGGGTAGGGTTAGGTTTAGGCTTAGAGTTAGGGTGAGTGTTAATGTTATGGTTTGGGTTAGGGTGAAGGTGAGGCTGAGGATTAGGGTTACGTTTAGGGTTAGGTTTAGGTTTAGGGTTACTCTTAGGGTTAGGGTTAGGGTTAGGGTTTCGGTGAGGGTTAGGGTTAGGGTTAAGCTTAGGGTTAGGCTGAGGGTGAGGTTGTGGGTGAGGATTAGAGTTAGGGTTAGGGTTAGGTTTAGGGTTAGGGTTATTGTTAGGGTTATGTTTAGGTTAAAGTTTGCGGTGAGGGTGAGGCTGAGGGTGAGTGTTATTGTTAGGGTTAGGGTTAGGATTAGTGTTATTCTTAGGGTCTGGGTTAGAGTTACGGTGAGGTTGAGGGTGAGGTTGAGCGTTAGGGTTAGGGTGAGGTTTAGGGATAGGGTTAGGTTTAGGGTGAGGGTGAGGTTGAGGGTTAGAGTTATTGTTTGGGGGAGGGTTAGGGTGAGGTTTAGTGTTAGGATTTGTGTTTGGGTTAGTTTGAGGTTGATGTTTAGGTTGAGGTTGAGGGATAGGTTTACCTTTAGGATTAGGGTTAGATTGAGGGTGAGTGTGAGGGTTAGGGTGAGGGTTATGCTTATGCTCAGGGTTACCTGAGGGTGAGGGTTGGGTGAGGATTAGGGTTAGGGTGATGGTTCGGGTTAGGGTTAGTGTTATTTTTAGGGTTAGGGTTAGAGTTACAGTGAAGGTGAGGGGGCGGGTGAGGGTTAGGGTTAGGGTTAGGGTGGAGGTTAGGTTTCGATATACCGTTTGGGGGAGGGTTAGGGTGAGTGTTAGGATTAGGCTTAATGTTAGGATTAGGTTGAGGGAGAGGGTTAGGTTGAGGTTTCGGGTTAGGGTTAGGGTTAGTGTGAGGGTTAGTGTTAGGGTTAGGGTTAGTGTTAGGATGAAGGTAAGTGTTAGGTTGAGGGTATGGGTTAGGGTGAGGGTTATGGTAAGGGTGAGGGTTAGGATTAGGTTTAGGGTTATTTTTAGGGTTAGGTTTAGTGTTACGGTTACTGTGAGGTTGAGGTTTAGGGTTAGTGTTAGGTTGAGGTTTAGTTTAGGTTAGAGTTAATAGGGTTTGGGTGAGGGTGAGGTTTAGGGTTATAATTAAGGTTAGGGTGAGGGTTAGGGTTAGGGTTAGGGTGATAGTTAGGGGGAGGGTTATGGTTAGTGTTAGGGTTAGGGATAGGATTAGGATTAGGTTGAGGGTGAGTGTGTTTGTTAGGGTTAGGTCTAGGGTTAGGCTTAGGTTTAGTCTGAGGGTGAGCATGAGGTTGAGGGTTAGGGTGAGGGTTAGGTTTAGGGTTAGGGGGAGGGTTAGTATGAGGGTTAGGGTTAGGATTAGTGTTAGGGTAAGGGCTAGGGTGTGGGTGAGGTTTAGGGTTAGGGTTAGGGTGAGGTTCATGTTCATGGTTAGGGTGACGGTGACGTTCGGATTTAGAGTTAGGGTTAGGGTTAGGGTGACGGTGAGGGTTAAGGTTAGGGATAGTGTTAGTTTTAGGGTTAGGGTGAGGGTGAGGGTTTGGGATAGGTTTAGGATTAGGTTTAGGGTTAGGGTTAGGCTTAGGGTGAGGGTGAGGGTGAGGGTTAGGCTGAGGATGAGGGTTAGTGTTAGGGTGAGGGCTAGGGTGAGGGTGAGTGTTAGGGATAAGGTTAGAATGAGGGTTAGGGTTAGGGTTAGTGTGAGGGTTAGTGTTAGGGTTAGGGTTAGTGTTAGTGTGTGGGTAAGTTTTAAGGTGAGGGTTAGGGTTATGGTGAGGTTATTGTTATGGTTAGGGTTAGAGTTACGGTTATGGTGAAGGTGAAGTTGAGGGTTCGGGTTAGGGTTAGGATGAGGTTTAGGTTTAGGGTTAGGGTTAGGGTGAGGTTTTGGGTTAGGCTTAGGGTTACGGTGAGGTTTAGGGGTTTGGGTTAGTGTTAGAGTTAGGTTTATTGTGAGCGGGAGGATTAGGGTTAGTTAGGGTTAGGGTGACGGTTAGGAAAGGGTTAGTGTTAGTGTTAGCATTAGGGTTACAGTGAGAGTAAGGGGGAGGGTTAGGGTTAGGGTTAGGGTTAAGTTTAGGATTTGGTTCAGGGTGAGGGTGAGTGTGTATGTTAGGTTTAGGTTTAGGCTTAGGGTTAGGCTGAGCGTGAGGTTGAGTGTGAGGGTTAGGGTTAGGGTGAGGGTTAGGTTTTGGGTTAAGTTTAGGGTTAGGGTGAGGGTTAGGGTAAGGGTTATGGTGAGGGTGAGGGTTAGGGTTATGTTGAGGGTTAGGGTTAGGTTTAGAGTTAGGGTGAGTGTGAGGGTGAGGTTTAGGCTTAGGTTTAGGGTGAGGGTTAGGATAAGGGTTAGGGTTAGGATTAGGTTATGGGGAGGGCTATTGTGAGGGTGGGGTTTAGGGTTAGGGTTAAGGTGTGGCTTAGGTTTAGAGTTAGGGTTAGGGTGAGGGTGTGGTTTAGGGTTAGAATTAGGGTTAGGGTGAGGCTGAGGGTGAGGGT
Organism: Dipodomys merriami; assembly: GCF_024711535.1. Taxonomy (NCBI): domain Eukaryota; kingdom Metazoa; phylum Chordata; class Mammalia; order Rodentia; family Heteromyidae; genus Dipodomys; species Dipodomys merriami. The sequence continues at coordinate 172,539 of NW_027202428.1, forward strand.
TAGGTTAGGGTTATTGTTAGATTTAGGTTTAGGGTGAGGGTTAGGGTGAGGGTGAGGTTCAGGCTTAGGTTTAAGATTAGCATTAGGATAAGGGTTAGGATGAGTGTGAGGGTTAGGTTTAGGATTAGGTTTAGGCTACCTTTAGACTGAATGTGTGGGTGAGGGTTAGGGTTAGGGTTAGGATGAGGGTGAGGGTTTGGGTTAGGGTGAGACTTAGGGTTCGGGTTAATTTGAGGGTTAGGGTGAGTGTTAGGGTTAATATTAGGGTTAGGGTGAGGGTTAGGATGAGGATTAGGGTTAGGATTAGGGTTAGGTTGAGGGCTAGGGTGAGGGTGAGGATTCGGGTTAGTGTTAGGATGAGGTTTAGGTTAAGGGTTAGGTTTTGAGTGAGGGTTAGGATGAGAGTTAGTGTTATGGTGATGTGAGGGTTAGGGTTACAGTGATGTTCAGGGTTAGTATTAGGGTTAGGGTGAGGGTGAGTGTTAGGATTAAGGTTAGGGTTAGAGTTAGGTTTAGGTTTAGAGTTAGGATTAGTGTTATTGTTAGGGATATGGTTAGAGTAACAGTGAGGTTGAGGGTGAGGGTGAGGATGAGGGTTAGGATGAGGTTTAGGGTTAGGGTTATTGTTAGTGTTAGGATTAGGGTGAGGGTGAGGTTGAGTGTGAGGCTTCGGGTTAGGGTTAGGCTTAGGCTTAGGGTTAGGCTGAGGGTGAGGGTGGGGGTGAGGTTTAGGATTTGGGTGATGTTTAGTTTTACGGTTAGGGTGAGGGTTAGGATGAAGTTTAGGGTTAGGGTGAGGATAGGGTGAGGATGATGGTAAGGGTAAAGTTGAGGTTTATGCTGAGGGTAATGGTTAAGATAAGGGTGAGGGTTAGGGTTAGGTTTAGGGTTAGTGTAAGGGTTAGGGTTAGGGATAGGAAGAGTGTTACATTTAGAATTAGTGTTAGGATTAGTGTGAGGTTTAGGGTGACGATGAGGGTCAGGTTTAGGGTGAGGGTGAGGGTTAGAATTAGGGTTAGGGTTAAGGTTAAGTTTAGGGTTAGGGTTAGGATTATGGTGAGGTTTAGGGTTAGGGTTAGGCTTAGGCTTACATTTAGGCTACAGTTGAGGCTGAGGGTGAGGGTTTTGGTTAGGGTTAGGGTTAGGGTTAGGTTTAGGGTAAGTGTTAATGTTAGGGTTAGGTTTAGAGTTATGGTGAGGTTTAGGGTGAGGGTGAGGTTTAGGGTTAAGGTGAGGTTTAGGGTTAGGGTTAGGGTTAGGGATAGAGTTAGGTTGAGGGTGTCGGTAAGGTTAAAGGTGAGCGTTAGGCTGAGGGTGAGGGTTACAGTAAGGGTTGGGGTGAGAGTTAGGGTTCGGTTAAGTTTACGTTTAGGTTGAGGGTTAGGTTAAGGGTTATGGTGAGGATGAGGGTTAGGGTTAGGTTGAGGGTTAGTGTTAGGATTAGGGTTAGGGTGAATGTGAAGGTTAGGGTTAGTGTTAGGGTGAGGGTTAGGATGTGGGTTAGGTTTAGGATTAGGGTTATGGTGAGGCCTAGTTTGAGGTTGAGGTTTCGGGTTAGCGTTAGGTTGAGGTTTAGAGTTAGGTTTAGGGTTAGGGTGAGGGTGTTGGTAAGGTTAAAGGTGAGGGTTAGGCTGAGGGTGAGGGTTACGGTAAGGTTGAGGGTTAGGGTTAGGGTGAAGGTAAGTGTTAGGGTTGGGGTGAGAGTTAGGGTTCGTGTTAAGTTTAGGGTTAGGTTGAGGGTTAGGGTAAGGGTTAAAGTGAGGGTGATTGTTAGGGTTAGGTTAAGGGTTAGTGTTATGGTTAGGGTTAGGGTGAGGGCTAGTTTGAGGTTGAGCTTTAGGGTTAAAGTTAGGGTGAGGTTTAGGGTAAGGGTTAGGGTTAGGGTTAGGGTGAGGGTGAGGTTTACGGTTAGAGTTAGAGTTAGGGTGAGGCTGAGATTGATGTTTAGGTTTAGTGTTAGAGTTAGGGTTAGGGTGAGGGTTAGGTTGAGATTGAGGGTTAGGCTTAAGTTTAGGATTAAGATTAGCATAAGAGTTAGGGTGAGTGTGAGGGTTATGGTTAGGGTTAGGCTTAGGGTTAGGCTGAGGGTGAGGTTGAGAGTCAGGGTCAGGGTTAGGTTTACAGTGAGAGTTAGGGTTTGGTTAAGTTTAGGGTTAGGGTGAGGGTTAGGGTTAGATTTACGGTGAGCTTGAGTGTTACGGTTAGGTTGAGACTTAGGGTTAGGATTAGGGTTAGGGTAAGGGTTAAGATTAGGGTTAGGGTGAGGGTAAGGATTAGGATTAGGGAAAGGGTGACGGCTAGGTTGAGGGTGAGGTTTAGGGTTAGTGTTATATTAAGGATTAGGGTTAGAGTTAGGCTTAGGGTGAGGGTTAGTTTGAGGGTTAGGTTTACGGTGAGGATGAGGGTTAGGGTTAGGGTGAGGATGATGGTAAGGGTAAAGGTGAGGTTTACGCTGAGGGTGAGGGATAAGATAAGGGTGAGGGTTAGGGTTAGGTTTAGGGTTAGTGTAAGGGTTAGTGTTAGGTATAGGATGAGGGTTAGATTGAGGATTAGTGTTAGGGTTAGTGTGAGGTTTAGGGTGAGGATGAGGGTCAGGTTTAGGGTGAGGGTGAGAGTTAGAATTAAGGTTAGGGTGAGGGCTAGGGTAAGGGTGAGGGTTAGGATTAGTGTGAGGTTTAGTGTAAGCGTTAGGATTAGAGTTTGGGTGAGGGAGACTGTTAGGATTAGGGTTAGGGTTAGGTTTAGGGTTAGGATTAGTGTTATTGTTAGGGTTAGGGTTAGAGTTATGGTGAGGGTGAGGGTGATGGTCAGGGTGAGGATTAGGATTAGGGTTAGAGTGAGGTTTAGGGTTATGGTTAGTGTTAGGGTTATGTTGAGGGTGAGGTTTAAGGTTAGATTTAGGGTTAGTTGGAGGGTTAGGTCGAGGGTTAGTGTTAGGGTTAGTTTAAGGGTTAAGGTTGGGGTGACGGTTAAGTTGAGTTTTAGGGTTATGATTAGGGTTTGGGTTAGGATTAGGGTGAGGGTGATGGTGAGTGTGAGGGTTAGGGTTAGGGTTAGGCTTAGGCTTAGGATTAGTCAGAGAGTGAGGTTGGGGGTAAGGATTAGGTTTAGGGTGATGGTTAGGGTTAGGATTAGGGTTAGGGTGAGGGCTAGCGTGAGGGTGAGGCTTAGCTAAGGGTTAGGCTTAAGCTTAGGCTTAGGGTTAGGCTGAGCATGAGATTGACGGTGACGGTTAGGGTTACGGTGATGGTTAGGTTTACGGTTAGGGTGAGTGTTAGGATGAGGTTTAGGGTTAGGGTGAGGGTTAGGGTGAGGATGAGGATAAGGTTAAAGTTGAGGCTTAGGCTGAGGGTGAGGGTTACTGTAAGGGTCAGGGTTAGGGTTACGTTTAGGCTTAGGGTTAGGGTTAGAGTGAGGTGTAGGTTTAGGGTTAAGGTTAGGGTGAGGGTGAGGTTTAGGGTTAGAGTTATGGTTAGGATGAGGCTGAGTTTGAGGGTTAGGGTTAGGGTTATATTTGAGTTAGGTTTAGCATGAGGGTTAGGTTCAGTGTGATGGTTACACTTAGGGTTAGGATTAGGTTTAGGGTAAGGTTTAGGGTGAGTGTGACTGTTTGGGTTAGGGTAAAGTTTAGGCTTAGGGTTAGTCTAACAGAGAGGGTGAGGGTGAGGGTTAGGGTTCGGGTGAGTTAGGGTTAGGGTTAGGGTGAGAGTTAGGGTTCGGTTAAGTTTAGGGTTAGGGTGAGGGTTAGGGTTAGTGTTATGGTGAACGTGAGGGTTAGGGTTAGGTTGAGGGTTACCGTTAGGTTTAGGGTTAGGGTGAGGGTGAGGATGAGGATTAGGGTTAGAATTAGGGTTAGGATGAGGGCTAGAGTGAGGGTGAGGGTTAGGGTTAGTGTTAGATTAAGGTTTAGGTTTGGGTTAGGGTTAGGGTGAGGGTTAGCTTGAGGGTTAGGGTTACAGGGAGGGTGAGGTTTAGGGTTAGGGTGAGGGTTATGGTTAGGATTACGGTTAGGGTGAGGGGGAGTGTTAGGATTAGGGTTAAGTTTAGGGTTAGGGTTAGGTTTATGGTTAGGTTAGTGTTGTTGTTAAGGTTTGGGTTAGAGTTATGGTGAGGTTGAGGGTGAGGGTGAGGGTTAGGGTTAGGGTTAGGGTGAGGTTTAGGGTTAGGTTTAGGATTAGGGTTAGGATGAGGGTGAGGTTTAGTGTTAGATTTAGGGTTAGTTGGAGGGTTAGTTCGAGAGTTGGGGTTAGGTTTAGTATTAGGGTTAAAGTTTGAGTGAGGCTTAGATTGAGGTTTAGGGTTATGTTTAGTGTTAGGTTTAGGATAAGGTGAGGGTGAGGGTGAGGGTGAGGGTTAGGATTAGGGTTAGGCTTAGGCTGAGAGTGAGGGTGGAGGTAAGGATTAGGTTTAGGGTGATGGTTAGGGTTAGGGTTAGGGTGAGGGTTAGGATGAAGGTTAGGTTTAGGATTAGGATTAGAGTGAGGGCTAGGGTGAGGGGGAGGGTTAGAGTAAGTGTTACGCTTAGGCTTAGGGTTAGGCTGAGCATGAGGTTGAGGGTTAGGTTCAGGGTTAGGGTTAGGGTATGGTTTAGGATTTGGGTGAGGGTTAGGGTTAGTGTGAGGGTTAGTGTTAGGGTTGGTGTGAGGGTAAGTGTTAGGATGAGGGTTAGGCTTAGGGTGAGGGTTATGGTTAGGTTGAGGGTTAGGGTTAGTGTTAGGGTTATTGTTAGGTTTAGGGTTAGGGTTTCGGTTACGGTGAGGATGAGGGTTAGGGTGAGGGTTAGGGTCAGGTTTAGTGTTAGGGTTAGAGTTAGAGTTAGGATTAGGTTGAGGATGACGTTTAGGGTTAGAGTTAGGTTTGGTGTTAGGGTTAGGGTGAACGTTAGGGTTAGGGTTAGGCTTAAGCTTAGGCTGATCATGAGGGTGAGGGTTAGGGTTCCGGTTAGGGTGAGGTTTAGGGCTAAGGTTAGGGGAGTGTTAGGATGAGTGTCAGAGTTAGTGTTCGGGTTAAGTTTAGGGTTAGGTTGAAGGTTAGAGAAAGGGTTACAATGAGGGTGAAGGTTAGGTATAGGTTGAGGGTTAGGGTTAGCATTAGGGTTAGGGTGAGGGTTAGGGTGAAGATTAGGGTTAGGGTAAGGTATAGCTTGGGGGTGATGGTAAGGGTAAATGTGAAGGTTAGGGTGAGTGTGAGGGTTACAGTGGGGTGAGGGTTAGTGTTTAGGTGCGGGTTAGGGTTAGGGGAAGGGTGTGGGTGAGTGTTAGGTTGAGGATTAGTGTTAGTTTTAGTGTGAGGCTTAGGGTGAGGATGAGGGTTAGGGTTAGGGTGAGGGCTAGGGTGAGGGTGAGGGTTAAGTTTAGTTTTAGGGTGAGGTTTAGGGTTAGGGTGATGGTTAGGGTTAGTGTGAGGGTTAGTGTTAGGGTTAGGGTTAGGGTTAGGGTGAGGGTAAATGTTAGGGTGAGGGTTAGGATTAGGGTGAGCGTTATGGTTAGGTTGAGGGTTAGGGTTAGGTTTATTGTTAGGGTTACGGTTACGGTTACGGTGAGGGTGAGGGTGAGGGTTAGGGTTAGGGTTAGGATGAGGTTTAGGTTTAGTGTTATGGTGAGGGTGAGGGTTAGGGTTAGGGTTAGAGTTAGGTTGAGGGTAAATGCTAAGGTGAGGGTTAGGGTTAGGGTGAGCGTTATGGTTAGGTTGAGGGTTAGGGTTAGGTTTATTGTTAGGGTTAGGGTTAGGGTTACGGTTACGGTGAGGGTGAGGGTGAGGGTTAGGGTTAGGGTTACGATGAGGTTTAGGTTTAGGGTTAGGGTTAGAGTTAGGGTTAGGGTGATAGCGAGGTTTACGGTTAAAGTTAGGGTTACTGTTAGGCTTAGGGCTAGGGTGAGGGTTTGGGTTAGAGTTAGGCTTAGGCTTAGGCTTAGGCTTAGGCCAAGCAACAGGGTGAGGGTTAGGTTTAGGGTTAGGATTAGGATTAGGGAAAGGGTTAGGGTTAGGTTTAGGATTAGGCTTAGGGTTAGGTTGAGAGTGAGGGTGAGGTTGATGGTTAGGGTTTGGGTGAGGTTTAGAGTTAGGGTTAGGGTGTGAGTTAGGGTTAGGTTAATTTTAGGGTTAGGGTGAGTGTTAGGGTAAGGGTTACAGTGAGGGTGAGGGATAGGGTTAGGTTGAGCGTTAGAGTTAGGGTTAGGGTGAGGGTGAGGGTGAGGGTTAGGGTTAGTTTTAGGGTGAGGCTTAGGATGAAGGTTAGGGTTAGGATTAGGATTAGGGTGAGGGCTAGGGTTAGGGTGAGGTTTAGGCTTAGGATTAGGGTGAGCTTTAGGGTTAGGTTTAGGGTGAGGGTGAGGTTTAAGATTAGAGTTAAGGTTAGGGTGAGGATGAGGTTGAGGGTTAGTGTTAGGGTCAGTGTTAGAGTTAGGGTTACCGCGATGGTTAGAGTGAGGTTAAGGGTTCACCTTCGTGTTAGGATTAGGTTTAGGGTAAGGTTTAGGGTGAGTGTGAGGGTTAGGGTTAGGGTGTGAGTTAGGGGTAGGGTTACGGTCAGAGTTAAGGTTCGAGTTATGTTTAGGGTTAAGGTGAGGGTTAGGCTTACGGTTAAGGTGAGCGTGAGGATTCGGGTTAGGTTGAGGGTTAGGTTTAGGCTTAGGATTAGGTTGAGGTTTAGGGTTAGGGTTATGGTGATGGTTAGGATGAGGATTAGGGTTAGGATTAGGTTTAGGGTGAGCAATAGGGTGATGGTGAGGATTGGGGTTAGTGTTTGGGTGAGATTTAGGCTAAGGGTTAGGGTTAGGGTGAGGGTAAGGATGAGGTTTAGGGTTACAGTGAAGGTGAGCTTTAGGGTTAGGGTGAAGGTTAAGGTTAGGATTAGGGTAAGGATGATGGTGATTTTTAGGGTTAGATTTAGGGTTAGGGGGAGGGTTAGTTCCAGGGTTAGGGTTAGGATTAATGTTAGGGTTAAGGTTAGGGTGAGGGTTAGGTTGATGTTTAGGGTTAGGGTTAGGTTTAGGGTTAGGATTAGGGTTAGGGTTAGGGTTAGGGTATGTGAGGGTTAGGGTTAGGGTTAGGCTTAGGGTTAGGATTATGCTGAGGGTGAGGGTGGGAGTGAGGATTAGGGTTAGGGTGATTGTTAGGGTTAGGGTGAGGGTTAGGATGAGGGATAGCATTAGGATTTGGTTTAGCTGAGGGCTAGTGTGAGGGTCAGGATTAGAGTAAGTGTTAAGCTTAGGCTTAGGGATAGGCTGAGCATGAGGTTGAGGGTGAGGGTTAGAGTTAGGGTTAGGCTTAGGCTTAGGGTTAGGCTGAGAGTGAGGGTGAGGGTGAGGGTTAGGTTTAGGTGAGGGTTAGGTTTAAGGTTAGGGTGAGAGTTAAGGTGCGGTTAAGTATAGGGTTAGGGTGAGTATTAGGGCAAGGATTAGTGTGAGGGTGAGGGCTCGGGTGATAGTGAGGGTTAGGGTTAGTGTTAGGGTAAGTTTTTGACTAGATTTAGGGTTTCGGTTAGGGTTAGGATGAGGCTTAGGGTTACGGTGAGGGTGAGGGTTAGGGTTAGGTTAAGGGTTTGGGTAAAGATTATGGTTAGGGTGAGGGTGAGTGTTAGGATTATGGTGAGGGTTAGGGTTAGGTTTAGGGTTAGGATTAGTGTTATTGTTAGTGTTAGGGTTAGAGTTATGGTGAGGGTGAATGTGAGGGTTAGGTTTAGTGTTAGGGTGAGGTTTAGGGTTAGGGTTAGGATTAGCGTGAGGGTGAGTGTGAGGTTTAGGGTTAGATTTAGGGTTAGTTGGAGGGTAAGTTCGAGCGTTATTGTTAGGGTTAGTGTTAGGGTTAAGGTTAGGGTGAGGGTTAGGTTGAGGTTTAGTGTTAGGGTTAGGGTTATGATTAGGTTTAGGGTGAGGGTGAGTGTGAGGGTTAGGGTTCGGCTTAGGCTTAGGCTTAGGGTTAGGCTGAGGGTGAGGTTGGGGGTGAGGTTTAGGGTTAGAGTGATTGTTAGTGTTCGAGTTAGGGTGTTAGGGTTAGAATGAGGGTTAGGGTTAGGCTGAGGGTTAGGGTGAAGGCTAGGGTCAGGGTGAGGGTTATGGTAAGGGTAAGGGTAAGGCTTAGGCTTGGGGTTAGGCTGACCATGAGGTTTAGGGTGAGGGTTAGGGTTAGGGATAAGTTGAGGTTTAGTGTTAGGGTTAGGGTTAGAGTTAGGGTTAGGGTGAGGGTTAGGTTTAGGTGTAGGGTTCGGGTGAGGGTTAGGGTGGGGGTGACGGTAAGGGTAAAGGTGAGGGTTAGGCTGAGGTTGAGTGTTATAGTGAGGGTGAGGGTTAGGTTTAAATGAGTGTTAGGGTTAGGGTTAGGGTGATGGTGAGGGTTAGATTAAGGATTATTGTTATGATTAGTGTGAGGTTTAGGTTGAGGACGAGGGTTAGGGTTAGGGTGAGGGGTAGGGTGAGGATGAGGGTGAGGTTTATATTGAGGACTAGTGTTAGGGTTAGTGTGAGGTTTAGGGTGAGGATGAGGTTTAGGGTTAGGGTTAGGTTTAGGATTAATGTTAGGGTTAGGCTTATGGTGAGGGTTAGGGTGGGGGTGAGGCTTAGGATTAGTTGTAGGATTAAGATTAGGATTAGGGTTTGGGTTAGGGTTAGGGTGAGGGTTAGGTTGACGGTTGGGGTTAGGGTTAGTGTCAGGGTTAGGGTTAAGGTTAGGGTGAGGGTTAGTTTGAGGCTGAGCTTTACGGTTAGGGTTATGGGAAGGGTTATGATGAGGGTTAGGGTTAGGATTAGGGTTAGGGTGAAGGCTAGGTTGAGGGTGAGATTTAGGGTTCAGGTTAGTGTGAGGTTTAGGGTTAGGGTTAGAGTTAGGGTAAGGTTTAGGTTTAGGTTTAGAGTTAGGGTAAGGGTGATGCTGAGGTTGAGGGTTAGGTTTAGGGTTAGGGTTAGATTTAGGTATAGGTTGCGTGTTAGGTTTGTGGTGAGGGTGAGGGTGAGGGTTAGGCTTAGGCATATGGTTAGGATTAGGATTATGGTAAGTTTAGGGTGATTGTGATGGTTAGGGTTAGAGTTAGGCTTAGGCTTAGGGTTAGGCTGAGAGTGAGGCTGAGGGTGAGCGTTAGGGTTAGGGTGAGGGTTAGGGTTAGGAGTAGGGTTAGGGTGAGGGCTAGGGTGAGGTTGAGTGTTAGTGTTAGTGTTAGGGAAATGTTTAGGGTTAGGGTTAGTTTTTGGGTTAGGGTTATGATGAGGGTTAGGGTTACAGTGAGGGTGAGGGTTAGGTTTAGTTTGAGGTTTAGGGTTAAGATTATGGTTAGGGTGAGGGTGAGTTTTAGGATTAGGGTTAGGGTTAGGGTTAGGTTTAGGGTTAGGATTAGTGTTATTGTTAGGGTTAGGGTTAGAGTTATGGTGAGGGGGAGGGTGAGGGTGAGGGTGAGGGTTAGGGTTAGGATTAGGGAGAGGTTTAGGGTTAGGTTGAGGGTTAGGGTTAGGGTGAGGGTGAGGTTAAGGGTTAGAGTTAGGGTTAGGGTAAGCCTGAGGTTGAGGGTTAGGGTTAGGGTTAGTGTTAGAGTTAGGGTTACGATGAGGGTTAGGTTGAGTGTGAGGGTTAGGGTTATTATTAGGAATAAGATTAGGGTAAGTATTAGTGTGTGTGTGATGGTTAGGGTTAGGTTTAGGTTTAGGGTTAGGGTTAGGATGAAGGTGAGGGTTCAGTTTAAGTTTGGGTTAGGGTAAGGGTTAGGGTTAGGGTTACAGTGAGCATGAGGGTTAGGGTTAGTTTGAGGGTTAGGCTAGGCTTAGGATTAGGGTGATGGTTAGGGTTAGGCTTAGGGTGAGGGTTAGGATGAGGATTAGGGTTAGGATTAGGGTTAGGGTGAGGGCTAGGGTTAGAGTGAATGTTAGGGTTAGTGTTTGGGTGATGTTTAGGTGTAGGGTTAGGTTTAGGGTGAGAGTTAGTATGAGGATTACGGTTACAGTGAGGGTGAGGGTTAGGGTAATAGTGAGGGTTAAGGTTAGAATTTGGGTTGTGTTGAGGGTGAATTTTAAGGTTAAATTTAGTGTTAGGGGGAAGCTTAGGACGAAGGTTAGGGTTAGTGTTAGGGATAAGGTTAGGGTGAGGGTTAGGTTGAGGTTTTGGGTTAGGGTTAGGTCTAGGGTTAGGGTAAGGGTGAGGGTATGTGAGGGTTGGGGTTAAGCTTAGAGTTAGGGTAGGTATGAGAGTGAGGGTGCGGGTGAGGATTAGGGTTAGGGTGATGGTTAGGGTTAGGCTTAGGGTGAGGGTTAGGATGAGGGATAGGGTTAGAATTAGGGTTCGCGAGAGGGCTAGGATGAGGATGAGGTTAAGAATAAGGGTTAGGGGCTGGGAAGATAGCTCATTGGTAGAGCTCTTGCCTTGCATGCCTGAGGCCCTGGGTTTGATTCCTCAGCACCACATAAGCAAAAAGAAAAAAGCCGGAAGTGGTACTTTGGCTCAAGTGGTAGAGTGCTAGCCTTGAGCTGAAGAGCTGAGGGACAGCGCCCAGGCCCAGAGTTCAGGCCCCACCACCGGACCCAAAAAAAAAAAAAACGAGTAAGGGTTAGGCTTAGGCTTAGGTTTAGGCTGAACGTGAGTTTGAGGGTGAAGGTATGGTTAGGGTGAAGGTTAGGTTTACAGTTTTGGTGAGGGTTAGGGTTAGTGTGAGGGTTAGTGTTAGTGTTAGGGTTAGTATTAGGGTGAGGGTACGTGTTAGGGTGAGAGTTAATGTTAGGGTGAGGTTTATGTTTAGGGTGAGGGTTAGGGTTAGGGTTAGGGTTAGTGTTTAGGTTAGGGTTCGGTTAAGTTTAGGGTTAGGGTGAGGGCTAGGTTTAGGGTTAGGGTTAGGGTGAGGTTTAGGGTTAGGCTTAGGGTTAGGGTGAGGCTGAGGGTTTGGGTTAGGTTTAGGGTTACGGTGAGGGTGAAGGTGAGGTTTAGGGTTAGGGTGAGGTTTGGGGTTATGGTTAGGGTTAGTGTGAGGGTGAGGGTGAGGTTTAGGGTTAGAGTAAGGGTTAGGGTGAGGGTTAGGGTGAGGGTTATGGTTAGGGTTAGTGTAAGGGTTAGGGTGAATGTTAGGATGAGGGTTAAGTTTATGGTTTTGTGAGGTTTAGGGTTCGGGTTACAGTGAGGGTGAGGGTTAGGGTTAGGTTTAGGGTGAGGTTTAGGATTAGGATTAGGGTTAGGATTAGGGTTAGGATGAGGGCTAGGGTGAGGGTGAGGTTTAGGGTTAGTGTTTGTGTGAGGTTGGGGTGAGGGTGAGGGTTAGGATGAGGGTGAGGGTTACAGTGAGGGTGAGGGTTAGGGTTAGGGTGAGGGTTAGGCTTAGGATTTGGGTTAGGGTGATGGTGAGTTTTAGGGTTAGATTTCGGGTTAGATTTTGGGTTAGGGGGAGGTTTAGGTCGAGGATTAGGGTTAGGATTAGTGTTAGGGTTAAGGTTAGGTTGAGGGTTAGGTTGATGTTTAGGGTTAGGGTTAGGGTTAGGGTTAGGATTAGGATTAGGGTTAGAGTATGTGAGGGTTAGTGTTAGGTTTAGGGTGAGAGTAAGGGTTCGGTTAAGTTTAGGGTTAGGGTGAATGTTACTGTAAGGGTTACAGTGAGGATGAGGGATAGGGTTAGATTGAGGGTTAGGGTTAGGGTTAGGGTGATGGTGAGGGTGAGGGTTAGGGTTAGTGTTAGGGTGAGGCTTAGGATGAGGTTTAGGTTTAGGATTAGGGTTAGGGTGAGGGTTAGGGTTAATGTGAGGTTTAGGGTTAGGGTTAGGGTGAGATTTAGTGTTAGGTTTAGGGTTAGGGTTAGGGTGAGGGTGAGGTTTAAGGTTAGAGTTAAAGTTAGGGTGAGGCTGAGGGTGAGGGTTAGTGTTAGAGTCAGTGTTAGAGTTTGGGTTATGGTGAGGGTTAGGATGAGGATTAGGGTAAGGATTAGGGTTAGGGTGAGGGCTAGTTTGAGTGTGAGGATTAGAGTTAGTGTTTGAGTGAGATTTAGGTTTGGGTTAGGATTAAGGTTAGGATGAGGGGGAGGTGTAGGATTAGATTTAGGGTTAGATGTAGGGTTAGGTTGAGCGTTAATGTTAGGGTTAGTGTGAGGGTTAAGGTTAGGGTGAGGTTTAGGTTGAGGATTAGTGTGATGGGTAGAGTGAAATTTAGGGTTTAGGATGAGGTTTAGGGTTAGGGTTAGGGTTAGGATTAATGTTAGGGTTAGTCTTAACTTGAGGGTTTGGGATAGGGTGAGATTTAGTGTTCGGGTTAGGATTAGGATAAGGGTTAGGGTTAGGGTGAGGGATGCGATGAGGGTTAGGTTTAGGGATAGGGTTAGGCTTAATGTTAGGCTGAGGGTGAGGGTGAGGGTGAGGGTTACGGTTAGGATGAGGGTTAGGTTTAGGGTTAGGGTGAGAGTTAGGGTTCATGTTAAGTTTAGGGTTAAGTGAGGGTTAGGGTAACGGTTACAGTGAGGGTGAGGGTTAGGGTTGGGATGAGGGTTAGGGTTAGGGTTAGGGTGAGGGTGAGGGTGAGTTTTAGGGTTAGTGTTAGGATGGGGGTTGGGGTTAGGATTAGGGTTAGGGTGAGGTCTAGGTTGAGGGTGAGGTTTAGGGTTAGGATTAGGGTGAGGTTTAGGGTTAGGTTTGGGGTTAGGGTAGCCTGAGTTTGAGGGTTAGGTTTAGGGTTAGTGTTAGAGTTAGGGTTACGATGAGGGTTAGGGTGATTGTGAGGGTTAGGTTTATTGTTAGGAATGGGATTAGGGTAAGGGTTAGTATGAGTGTGAGGGTTAGGGTTATGTTTAGGTTTACCCTTAGGGTTAGGCTGAGGGTGAAGGTGAGGGTAAGGGTTAGGGTTAGGGTGAGATTTAGGGGTATCATTAGGGTGAGGGTTAGGGTTCGGTTTAAGTTTAGGGTTAGGGTGAGGGTTAGGGTTACGTTTACAGTGAGCATGAGGAATAGGGTTAGGTTGAGGGTTAGGGTAGGCTTAGGATTAGGGTGAGGGTTAGGTTTAGGCTAAGGGTGATGGTTAGGATGAGGATTAGCGTGAGGGTTAGAGTTAGGGTGAGGGCTAGGGTGAGGGTGATGGTTAGGGTTAGTGTTTGGGTGAGGTTTAGGTTTAGGGTTAGAGTTAGGGTGAGGGTTTTGAGGGTTATGGTTACAGTGAGGTTGAGGGTTAGGGTAAGGATTAGGGTTAGGTTTCGGATTTGAGTTGTGGTGAGGGTGAGTTTTAGGGTTAGATTTAGTGTTAAGGGGAAGGGTAGGTCGAGGGTTAGGCTTAGTGTTAGAGATAAGTTTAGGGTGAGGGTTAGGTTGAGGTTTAGGGTTAGGGTTAGGGTTAGCGTAAGGGTGAGAGTATGTAATGGTTATGGTTAAGTTTAGGGTTAGGATTAGGCTGAAGGTGAGGGTGCGGGTGAGGATTAGGGTTAGGGTGATGGTTAGGGTTAGGCTTAAAGTTAGGGTTAGGATGAGGGATAGGGTTAGGATTAGGGTTCGGGTGAGGGCTAGGTTGAGGGTGATTGTTAGAGTAAGGGTTAGGCTTAGGGTTAGGTTTAGGCTGAGCGTGAATTTGAGGGTGAAGATAGGGTTAGGTTGATGTTTAGGTTTACGGTTAGGGTGAGGGTTAGGGTTAGTGTGAGGGTTAGTGTTAGGGTTAGGGTTAGTGTTAGGGTTAGGTTACGGTTAGGTGAGGGTGAGGGTTAGGGTTAGGGTTAGGGTTAGGGTGAGGTTTAGGGTTATGGTTAGGGTTAGGGTGAGGCTGAGTGTTTGGGTTAGGGTTAGGGTTCGTGTTATTATTAGGGTTAGGGTTAGTGTTATGTTGAGGGTGACTGTGATGGTTAGGGTTATGGTGATTTTTAGGGTTATGGTTAGGGTTAGCGTGAGGGTGAGGGTGAGCATTAGGGTTAGAGTAAGGGTTAGGGTGATGTTTAGGGTGAGGGTTAGGGTTAGGGTTAGTGTAAGGGTTAGGGTGAGGATTAGGATATGAGTTAAGTTTATGGTTTGGGTGAGGTTTAGGGTTTGGGTTACAGTGAGGGTGAGGTTAAGGGTTAGGGTTAGGTTGAGGGTTAAGATGAGGATTAGGGTTAGGATTAGGGGTAGGGTGAGGGCTAGGGTGAGGGTGAGGGTTAGGGTTAGTGTTTGGGTGAGGTTTAGGGTTAGGGTTAGGGTTAGGGTGAGGGTTAGTATGAGGTTGAGGGTTACAGTGAGTGTGAGGGTTAGGGTTAGGGTGAGGGTTAGGGTTAGTATTTGGGTTAGGGTGATGGTGAGTTTTTGGTTTAGATTTAGGGTTGAGGGAGGGTTAGGTCGAGGGTTAGGGTTAGGATTAGTGTTAGGGTTAACGTTAGGTTGAGGGTTAGGTTGATGTTTAGGGTTAGGGTTAGGATTAGGGTTAGGGTTAGGGTATGTGAGGGTTAGGGTTAGGGTTAGGCTTAGGGTTAGGGTTATGCTGAGGGTGAGGGTGCGGGTGAGGATTATGGTTAGGGTGATGGTTAGGGTTAGGATTAGGGTGAGGTTTAGCATGAGGGATAGGTTTAGGATTAGGGTTCGGGTGAGGGCTAGAGTGAGGGATAGGGTTAGAATAAGGTTAGGCTTAGGCTTAGGGTTAGGCTGAGCATGAGGTTGAGGGTGAGGGTTCAGGTTAGGGTGAGGTTTAAGGTTAGGGTGAGGGTTAGGATGAGATTTAGGATTAGGGTGAGGTTTAGGGTGAGGATGATGGTGAGGCTAATGATGAGGTTTAGGCTGAGGTTGAGGGTTAACATAAGGGTGAGGTTTAGGGTTAGGTTTATGGTTATGGTTAGGGTTAGGGTGAGGGTTAGATTGAGGATTAGTGTTAGGGTTAGTGTGAGGTTTAGCATGAGGTTGAGTTTTAGGGTTAGGGTTAGGGTTACGATTAATGTTACGGTTAGGGTTAAGGTGAGGATTAGGGTGAGGGTGAGGTTTAGGGTTAGTGTTAGTATTAGGATTAGGGTTAGGGTTAGCTTGAGTGTGAGGGTTAGGGTTAGGGTTAGGGTTAGGCTTAATGTTAGGCTGAAGGTGAGGGTGAGGGTGAGGGTTAACTTAAGGTTGAGTGTTAAGGGTAGGGTTAGGGTGAGAGTTAGGGTTCGGGTTAAGTTTAGGGCTAGGCTGAGGGTTAGATTTAGGGTTACAGTGAGCATGACGGTTAGGGTTAGGTTGAGGGTTAGGATTAGGCTTAGGATTAGGGTGAGGGTTAGGTTTAGGGGTAGGATCAGGGTTAGGATGAGGATTGGGGTTAGGGTTAGGGTTAGGATGAGGGTGAGGTTTAGGGTGAGTGTTTGGGTGATGTTAAGGTTTATGGTTACGTTTAGGGTGAGGGTATGTGAGGGTTAGGTTTAGGGTTAGGGTTAGGCTGAGGGTGAGGGTGGGGGTGAGGATCAGCTTTAAGGTGATTGTTAGGGTTAGGTTTAGGGTGAGGGTTACAATGTGGAATAGGTTTAGGATTAGGGTTAGATAGAGGGCTAGGGTGAGGGTGAGGGTTAGAGTAAGGGTTAGGCTTAGGCGTAGGGTTAGGCTGAGCGTGAGGTTGAGTGTGAGGGTTAGGGTTAGGGTGATGTTTAGGTTTATGGTTAGGGTGAAGGTTAGGATGAGGTTTAGGGTTAGGGTGAGGATGATGGGAAGGGTAAAGGTGAGGTTTAGGCTGAGGGTAAGGGTTAAGATAAGGGTGAGGGTTAGGGTTAGGTTTAAGGTTAGGGTTAGGGTTAGCGTGAGGGTTAGATTGAGGATTAAGGTTACGGTTAGTGGGAGGTTTAGGGTGAGGATGAAGGTTAGGGTTAGGGTGAGGGTGAGGGTTAGAATTAGGGTTAGGGTGAGGGCTAGGGTAAGGGTGTGGGTTAGAATAAGGGTTAGGGTTAGGGTGAGGTTTTAGATTAAGGGGAGGGTTAGTGTTAGTGTGAGGGTTAGTGTTAGGGTTAGTGTTAGTGTTAGAGTGATGGTAAGGGTTAGGGTGAGGGTTAATGTTAGGGTGAGGGTTATAGTTAGAAAGAGGGTTAGGGTTAGGATTAGGGTGAGGTTCAGTGTTAGGGTTAGTGTTAGAATTAGGGTTAGAGTGAGGGTGAGGTTTAGGGTTAGAGTTAGGGTAAGGGTGAGGCTGAGGTTGAGGGTTAGTTGTAGGGTTACTGGTAGGGTTAGGGTTAGGTTGAGGGTTTGGGTGAGGGTGAGGGTGATGGTGAGGGTTAGGATTAGGTTTAGGATTGGGATTAGGGTAAGGTTTAGGGTGAGTGTGAGGGTTAGGTTTAGGGTTAGGCTCAGGCTTAGTCTAAGGTTTAGGCTGAGAATGAGGGTGATGTTGAGGGTTAGGTTTTGGTTTAGGGTGAGAGTTAGGTTTCGGTTGAGTGTTAGTGTTAGGGTTAGGGTGAGTGTTAGGATGAGAGTTAGGATTAGGATTAAGGTTAGGTTTAGGGCTATGGTGAGGGTGAGGGTTAAGGTTACGGTGATGGTTAGGTTAACTGTTAGGGTGAGGATTAGGATGAGGTTTAGGTTTAGGGTGAGGGTTAGGGTGAGGATGATGGTAAGTGTAAAGGTGAGGTTTAGGCTGAGGGTGAGGCTTAAGATACTGGTGAGTGTTAGGGTTAGGTTTAGGTTTAGGGTAAGGGTTAGTGTTAGGGTGAGGGTGAGGTTGAGATTGAGGATTAGAGTTAGGGTTAGTGTGAGGTTTAGGGTGAGGATGAGGGTTAGGGTTCGGGTGAGGGTGAGGGTTAGAATTAGGGTTAGGGTGAGGGCTAGGATGAGGGTGAGGATTAGGGTTAGGGTTAGGGTTAGGGTGAGGTTTAGGATTAGGGTGAGGGTTAGGGTTAGTGTGAGGTTTAGTGTTAGGGTGAGGATAAGTGTTAGGTTGAGGGTTAGGGTTAGGTTGCGGGTTATGTTTAGGGTGAGGTTTAGGGTTAGGGTTAGGGTTATTGTTAGGTTTGGGGTTAGGGTTATGGTTACGGTGAGGGTGAGGGTTATGGTTAGAATTACAGTGAGGTTCAGTGTTAGGGTTAGGATTAGAGTAAGGGTTAGGGTGAGGGTGATGTTTAGTGGTACATTTAGGGTTTGAGTGAGGGTTAGGGTTAGGGTGCCGGTAAGCATGGGGGTGACGGTAAGGGTAAAGGTGAGGGTTAGGCTGAGGGTGAGGGTTACCGTAAGTGTGAGTGTTAGGGTTAGTTTGAGGGTTAGTGTTAGTGTTAGGGTGAGGTTGAGGGTTAGATTCAGGATTAGTGTTAGGGTTAGTGTGAGGTTTATGGTGAGGATTAAGGTTAGGGTTAGGATGAAGGCTAGGGTGAGGATGAGGGTTAGAGTTTGTGTTAGGGGGAGGTTTAGGGTTAGGGTGATATTTAGGGTTAGTTTGAAGGTTAGTGTTAGGGTTAAGGTTAGTGTTAGGGTGAGGGTAAATGTTAGGGTGAGGGTTAGGCTTAGAGTGAGGGTAATGGTTAGGGTGAGGGATAGGGTTAGGATAAGTGTAAGGGTGAGGGCTAGGCTGAGGGTTAGGGTGAGGGTTAGGGTTAGGGATAGGGTTAGGTTTAGGATTAGGTTTAGGGTGGGGACGAGTGTGAGGGTTAGGATTAGGGTTAGGGTTAGGCTTAGAGTTAGGATGAGGGATAGGTTTAGGGTTTGGGTTAGGGTTAGGGTGAGGCTGAGAATTAGGGTTAGATTTAGGGTTAGGTTTAGGGTTAGTGTTAGTGTTAGGGTTAGTGTTAGTGTTAGGGTTAGTGTTAGTGTTACAGTGAGGGTTGGGGTTAGGGTTAGGCTTAGGCTTAGGCTTAGATTTAGGGTGAGGGTTAGGATGACGATTAGGTTTTCGATTAGGGTTAGGGTGAGGGCTATGTTGAAGGTGAGGTTTAGGGTTAGTGTTAGGGTAAGGTTTAGGGTTAGGGTTAGGGTGAGGGTGAGGGTGAGGTTAGGGTTAGGGTTAGGAGTATGATTAGGATTAGTGTTAGGGTAAATGTGAGGGTTAAGGTTAGGGTGAGGTTTAGGGTTAGGATTAGGGTGAGTGTGAGGTTTAGGGTTAGGGTTTGGCTTAGAATTAGGCTGAGGGTGAAGGTGTGGGTTAGGGTTAGGTTTAGTGTTAGGGTGAGGTTTACATTTTGGGTTAGGGTTAGAGTTTGGGTTAGGGTGAGGGTGAGGTTTAGGGTTAGTGTTAGGGTTAGGGTGAGGCTGAGAATGAGGGTGAGGGTTAGGGTTAGTGTTAGGTTTTGGGTTAGTGTTAGGTTTAGGGTTAGGTTTAGGGGGAGGGTTAGGGTGAGGGTGAGGGTTAAGATTAGGATTAGGGTTAGGGTTAGGGTGAGTGTGAGGGTTAGGGTTAGGTTTAGGGTTATTCTTAGGGTTAGGCTGAGGGTGAGGGTGAGGTTTAGGGTTAGGGTGAGGGTTAGGGTTAGGGTTATGGGGAGGGTTGGGATGAGTTTTAGTGTTAGGATTAGGGTTACGGTGAGGGCTAGGGTGAGGTTGAGGTTTAGGGTTAGTGTTAGGGTGAGGTTTCAGGTTAGGGTTAGTGTTAGGGTGAGTGTGAGGTACAGGGTTAGAGTGAAGTTTAAGCTGAGGCTGAGGATGATGCTTAGGTTTAGGGTTAGGATTAGGATTAGGTTAAGGGTTAGGGTGAGTGTGAGTGTTTGGGTTAGGTTTAGGCTTAGGCTTACACTGAGGGTGAGGGTTAGGATGAGGGTTAGGTTTAAGATTAGGATTAGGGTGAGGGTTAGGTTAGTGTGAGGTTTAGTGTTAGGGTTAGGGTTAGTGTTTGGATTAGTGTTAGGGTGAGGGTGAGGTTTATGGTTAGATTTAGGTTTAGTTTGAGGGTTAGGTCGAGGGTTAGGGTTAGGCTTAGTGTTAGGATTAGGATTAGGCTGAGGGTGAGTTTGAGGTTTAGGGTTAGGGTTAGGCTTAGGCTTAGGATTAGGCTGAGGGTGAGGGTGGGGGTGAGGATTAGGGTTAGGGTGATGGTTATGGTTAGGGTTATGGTGAGGGTTAGTGTTAGTGTTAGGGTTAGAGTTAGGGTTAGGGTGAGGTTGAAGTTTAGGGGTAGAGTTATGGTTAGGGTGAGGGTTAGCGTTAGAGTGAAAGTTAGTTTGAGGGTGACGGTAAGGGTAAAGTTGAGGGTTAGGCTGAGGGTGAGGGTTACGGTAAGGGTAAGGGTTAGGGTTAGGGTTAGGGTGAGGTTTATGGTGAGGGTGAGGGTTAGCTTTAGGGTGAGTTCTAGGGAGAGGGTGAGGTTTAGGGTTAGGGTTAGCGTGAGGTTTAGGTATAGATTGATGTTTAGGGTTAGTGTGAGGGTTAGTGTTAGTGTTAGGGTTAGTGTTAGGGTGAGGGTCAGTGTTAGGGTGAGGGTTAGGGTTAGGGTAAATGTTAGGGTGAGGGGTAGGGTTAGGGTGAAGGTTATGGTTAGGGTGATGTTTAGGGTTAGGTTTAGGATAATTGTTAGCATTAGGGTTAGGGTTCCGGTTATTGTGAGTGAGGGTGAGGGCTAGGTTTAGGGCTAGGATGAGGTTTAGGGATAGGGTTAGGTTGAGTGTGAGGGTTAGGGTTAGGGTTAGGCTTACGATTAGGCTGAGGGTGATGGTTAGGTTTAGGTTGAGGGTTAGTGTTATTGGGAGGGTTAGGGTTAGGATTAGGGTTAGGGTGGGGGTGAGTGTGTGTGTTAGCATTAGGTTTAGGGTTAGGGTTAGGGTTAGGCTGAGTGTGAGGTTGAGAGTGAGGGCTAGGGTGAGGGTGATTTTTAGGGTTAGGGTTAGGGTGAAGGTTATGGTTAGGGTAAGGGTGAGAGTTAGGGTTCGGTTTAAGTTTAGGGTTAGGTTGAGTGTTAGGGTAAGGTTTATGGTGAGGGTGATGGTTAGGGTGAGATTGAGGGTTATGGTTCGGATTAAGGTTAGGGTGAGGGTGAGGGTGAGGGTTAGGTTTAGTGTTTGGGTGAGGGATAGGTTGAGGGTTAGTGTAAGGATTAGGGTTAGGGTGAGGGCTAGGGTGAGCGTGAGGTTTAGGGTTAGGGTTAGGCTTAGGCTTAGGCTTAGGTTTAGGATGAGGGTGAGGGTCGGGGTGAGGATTATGTTTAGGTTTGATCGTTAGGGTTAGGGTTAAGGTGAGGGTTAGGATGAGGGTTAGGATTAGGATTAGGGTTAGGGTGAGGGCTAGGGTGAGGGAGAGGGTTAGGGTTAGGGTTAGGGTAAGTGTAAAGGTGAGGTTTAGGCTGAGGGTGAGGCTTAAGATACTGGTGAGTGTTAGGGTTAGGTTTAGGTTTAGGGTAAGGGTTAGTGTTAGGGTGAGGGTGAGGTTGAGATTGAGGATTAGAGTTAGGGATAGTGTGAGGTTTAGGGTGAGGATGAGGGTTAGGGTTAGGGTTAGGATGATGGTTAGGTTTATGCTTAGGGCGAGGGTTAGGATGAGGTATAGGTTTAGGGTGAGGTTGAAGGTAAGGGTAAAGGTGAGGTTTAGGCTGACGGTGAGGGATAAGATAAGGGTGAGGGTTAGGGTTAGTTTTAGGGTGAGGGTAAACGTTAGGGTACGTGTTATGTTTAGGGTGAGGGTTAGGGTTAGGTTTAGGGTTAGTCTTAGGTTTAGGGTTAGAGTTATGTTTAATGTGAGGGTAAGGGTTAGGTTTAGGGTTACAATGAGGTTTAGTGTTAGGGTTAGGGTTAGAGTTAGGGTTAGGGTGAGGGTGAGGTTTAGGGGTACATTTAGGGTTAGGGTGAGGGTTAGGGTTAGGGTGAGGTTGAGTGTTAGCATTAGGTTTAGGGTTCGGGTTAGGTTTAGGGTTAGGTTTAGTGTTATTGTTAGGGGTAGAGTTAGGGTTAGTGTGAGGGTTAGGGTGAGGGTTAGGGTTAAAGTGAGGTTTATGGTTAGGATGAGGGTTAGTGTTAGGGTGAAGGATAGGGTGAGGGTGAGGGTTAGGGTTAGACTTAGGGTGAGTGTTAGGGTTAGGGTGATGTTTAGGGTTAGTGTGAGTGTTAGGCTTAGGGTTAGGGTTAGAGTTGGGGTGAGGGTAAGTCTTAGGGAGAGGGTTAGGGTTAGGTTGAGGGTTATGGTTAGGGTGAGGGTTAGGGTTAGGATAAGTGTAAGGGTGAGGGCTAGGCTGAGGGTTATGGTGAGGGTTAGGGTTAGGGATAGGGTTAGGTTTAGGATTAGGGTTAGGGTGAGTTTGAGTGTGAGGTTTAGGATTAGGTTTAAGGTTAGGCTTAGAGTTATTATGAGGGTTAGGGTTAGGGTTTGGGTTAGGGTGTCGGTGAGGCTGTGGATTAGGGTTAGGTTTAGTGTTAGTTTTAGGGTTAGCTTTAGGGTTAGTGTTAGTGTTAGGGTTAGTGTTAGGGTTAGAGTGAGTTTTGGGGCTAGGGTTAGGATTAGAGTTAGGCTTAGAGTTAGGGTGAGGGTTAGGATGAGGATTAGGTTTACCAGTAGGTTTAGGGTGAGGGCTAGGGTGAAGGTGAGGATTAGGGTTAGTTTTGGGGTAAAGTTTAGGATTAGGGTTAGGGTTAGGGTGATGGTTACGATGAGGGTTAGGGTTACGGTGAGGGTGAGGATTAGGTTTAGGGTGAGGGTTAGGGTTAGGTTTGGGGTGAGGGTGAGGGTGAGTGTTAGGGTTAGGGTGAGATTTAGGGTTAGGTCTAGGATTAGTGTTATGGTGAGGGTTAGGTTTATGGTTAGACTTAGGTTTAGTTGGAGGGTTAGGTGGAGGGTTAGGGTTAGGGTAAGTATTAGGGTTAAGGTTAGGTTGAGGGTTATGTTGAGGTTTAGGGTTAGGGTTAGGCTTAGGGTGAGGGTGAGGGTGAGGTTTAGGGTTAGGGTTAGGCTTAGGCTTAGGCTTAGTTTTAGGATGAGGGTGAGGGTGGTGGTGAGTATTAGGGTTAGGGTGATGGTTAGGCTTAGGTTTATGGTGTGGGTTATTGTTAGGGTTAGTGTTAGAGTTAGGGTTAGGGTGAGTGTGATGGTTAGGGTTAGGGTTAGGCTTATTTTTACATTGAGGGTGATGGTGAGGGTGAAGGTTAGGGTTAGGATTAGGGTTAGGGTGAGGGTGAGTGAGTGTGTTCGGTTTAGTTTTAGGTTTAGGCTAAGGTTTAGGCTAAGGGTGAGGTTGAGTTTGAGGGTTAGGGTTAGGGTGAAGTTTAGGGTAAGGGTTAGGGGGAGGGTTAGGGATAGGATTAGGCTTAGGGTGAGAGTGAGGCTGAGGGTTAGGGTTAGTGTTAGGGTTAGGGTTAGGGTGAGAGTTATGGGGAGTGTAGGGGTTAGAGTTAGGATTAGGGTCAGGGTGAGGGTGTGTTTGTGTGTTAGGGTTAGGTTTAGGGTTAGGCTTAGGGTTAGGCTGAGTGTGAGGTTGAGGGTGAGGGTTATGGTTATGGTGAGGGTTATTTTTACGTTTAGGGTGAGGGTTAGGATGAGGTTTAGGGTTAGGGTGAGGGTTAAGGTAAGAATGATGATAAGGGTAAAGGTGAGGTTTAGGCTGAGGGTGAGGGTTAAGATAAGGGTGAAGGTTAGGGTTTGGTTTAGGTTTAGGGTGAGGGCTAGATTGAGGATTAGGGTTAGCGTTCGTATGAGGTTTAGAGTGAGGATGAGGGTTAGTGTTTGGGTTAGGGACAGGATCAGGGTTAGAGTGAGGGTGAGTGTGTGTGTTAATTTTAGGTTTAGGGTTAGGCTTAGGGTTAGGCTGAGGGTGAGGTTGAGGGTGAGGGTTAGGTTTACGGTGAGGGTTAGAGTAAGGTTTAGGGGGAGGGTTAGGATGAGGGTTAGGTTTAGGATTAGGGTTTGGGTGAGAGCTTGGGTGAGGGTGAGATTTAGGTTTAGGGTTAGGTTGAGGGTAATGGTTAGGGTGAGGGTTAGGATTAGGGTTAGGTTTATTGTTAGGGTTCGGTTTAAGTTTACGGTTATGGTGCTGGTGAGGGTGAGGGTTAGGGTTAGGGTTAGGGTGAGATTTAGTGTGAGGGTGAGTTTTAGGGTTAGAGTTAGGGTTAGGGTGAGGGTTAGGTTGAGGGTTAGGATTAGGGTTAGTGTTAGTGTTAGGGTTAGGGTGAGAGTTAGGGGGAGGTTTAGGGTTATGGTTAGGATGAGGATTAGGATTAGGGTTAGGGTGAGGGTGAGTGTGTGTGTTAGGGGTAGGTTTAGGGTTAGGCTTAGGGTTAGGCTGAGGGTGAGGTTGAGTGTGAGTGTTAGGGTTAGGGTGAGGGTTAGGTTTAGGGTTAGGAGGATGGTTAGGATGAGGGTTAGGTTTAGGATTATGGTTAGGGTGAGTGCTAGGGTGAGGATGAAGTTTATCGTTAGGGTTAGGGTGAGGGTTAGGGTTAGGTTTAGGGTGAGAGTTAGGTTTCGGGTTAAGTTTAGGGTTAGGGTCCGTGTCAGGGAAAGACTTACTGTGAGGGTGAGGGTTAGGATTAGGTTGAGGCTTAGGGTTAGGATGAGGGTTAGGTTGAGGGTGATGGTGAGGATTAGGATTAGATTTAGGGTGAGGATTAGGATGAGGTTTAGGGTTTGGATTAGGGTTAGAGTGAGGGCTAGGGTGAAGGTGACGATTATGGTAAGGTTTAGGCTTAGGCTTAGGGTTAGGCTAAGGGTGAGGTTGAGGTTGAGGGTTAGGGTTAGGGTGAGGGTTAGGTTTATGGTTAGGGTGAGGGTTACGATGAGGTTTAGAGTTAGGGGGAGGTTTAGGGTGAGGATGATAGTAAGGGTAAAGATGAGGTTTAGGCTGAGGATGAGGATTAAGATAATGGTGAGTGTTAGGGTTAGGTTTAGGGTTAGGGTAAGGGTTAGGTTTAGGGTTAGGGTGAGAGTTAAATTGAGGTTTAGGGTTAGCGTTAGTGTGAGGTTTAGGGTGAGGATGAGGGATAGGGTTAGGTTTAGGGTTAGGGTTAGGGTGAGCATGAGGTTTTGGGGTGGAATTAGGGTTAGGGTGAGGATTAGGGTGAGGGTTAAGTTTAGGGTAAGGTTTAGCGTGGGGGTGATGGTAAGGGTAAACCTGAGGTTTAGGCTGAGGGTGAGGGTTACAGTGGGGTGAGGGTTAGGGTTAGAGGGAGGGTTAGGGTTAGGGGAAGGGTGTGGGTGAGGGTTAGCTTGAGAATTAGTGTTAGGGTTAGTGTGAGGTTTAGGGTGAGGATGAGGATTAGGGTTATTGTGAGGGCTAGGGTGAAGGTGAGGGTTAGGTTTAGGTTTAGGGTGAGGTTTAGGGTTAGGGTGATGGTTAGGGTTAGTGTGAGGGTTAGTGTTAGGATTAGTGTTAGTGTTAGGGTGAGGGTAAGTGTTAGGGTGAGGGTTAGGGATAGGGTGAGGGTTAGGTTTAGGTTGAGGATTAGGGTTAGTGTTAGGGTTATTGTTAGGGTTAGGGTTAGGGTTAGGATTACAGTGAGGGTGAGGGTGAGGTTTAGGATTAGTGTTAGGATGAGGTTTAGTTTTAGGGTAAGGGTTAGAGTTAGGGTTAGCGTTATGTTGAATATTTGGGTTAGATTTAGGCTTAGCCTTAGGCTTAGGCCAAGCATGAGGGTGAGGGTTAGGTTTAGGGTTAGGGTGAGGTTTGGGTTAGGGTTAGGGTGAGGGTTAGGATGAGGTTTAGGGTTAGGATTAGTGTTAGGGTGAGGGTTAGGGTGAGGTTTTAGTTTAGGGATATGGTTAGGTTTAGGGTTAGGGTTAGGTTGAGGGTGAGTGTGAGGGTCAGGGTTATGTTTAGGCTTAGTGTTAGGGTGAGAGTTAGGGTTAGGGATTTGGTTAGGGTGAGGGTGAGGCTGAGGATTAGGGTTAGGTTTATGTTTAGGTTTAGGGATAGGGTTATGGTTAGGGTTAGGGTTACTGTTAGGTTTAGGGTTAGGTTTAGGCTTAGGCTTAGGCTTAGGATTCGGCTGAGGGTGAGGGTGGGGTTGAGGATTAGGGTTAGGTTTAGTATTAGGGTTATTGTTTGTGTTATGGTTAGGGTTAAGTTGGAGCTGAGGTGATTCTGAAGGTGAGGGTTATGGTTATGGTTATGGTTAGGGTTAGGGTTAGTGTTAGTTTTAGGGTTAGGTTTAGAGTTATGGTGAGATTGAGGGTGAGGGTGAGGGTTAGGTTTAGGGTGAGATTTAGGGTGAGGTTTAGGGTTAGGGTTAGTGTTAGGGTTACGGGGAGGGGGAGGGTTAAGTTGAGGTTTAGGGATAGGGTTAGATTTAGTATTAGGGGTAGGGTGAGGGTGAGTGTGACAGTTAGGGTGAGGGTGAGGCTTAGGCCTAGGTTTAGGCTGAGGGCGAAGGTGGGGGTGAGGATTAGGGTTAGGGTGATGGTTTGGGTTAGGGTTAGTGTTACTGTTAAGGTTAGGGTTAGAGTTACAGTGAGGGTGAGGGTGGGGGTGTGGAGTAGGGTTAGGGTTAGGGTATGGTTTAGGGTTAGGGTTACGGTTAGTGTGAGGGTGAGTTTGAGGGTTAGATATAGGGTTATGAGGAGGGTTAGGGTGAGGGTTAGGGATAGGGTTAGTGTTAGAGTTAGGCTGAGGGTGAGGGTTAGTTTGAGGTTTAGGGTTAGGGTTATGGTTGTGGTTAGTGTGAGGGTTAGTTTTACGGTTAGGCTTAGTGTTAGGGTGAGGATAAGTTTTACAGTGAGGGTTTGGGTTAGGATGAGGGTTATGGTTAGGGGGAGGGTTAGGATTAGGGTTAGGGTTATTGTTAGGTTTAGGTTTAGGATTTTGGTTACGGTGAGGTTGAGGGTGACTTTTAGGTTTAGGGTTAGGGTAAGGTTTATGGTTTGGGTTAGGGTTAGAGTGATGGTTAGGATGATGGTGAGGTTTACGGTTAGTGTTAGAGTTAGGGTGAGGGTTAGGGTGAGGTTTAGGGTTAGGGTTAGTGTTAGGGTTAGGTTTAGGGTGAGAGTTAGGGTTAGGGTTAGGGTTAGGGTTAAGTTTAGGGTTAGGTTTAAGGTTTCCGTTATGGTGAGGGTCAGTTTTAGGATTAGAGTTAGGGTCAGTGTGAGGTTTAGGGTTAGAATTAGGGTTAGGTTGAGGCTGTAGATTCGGGTTCGGGTTAGGTTTAGGGTTAGGATTAGGATTAGGGTTCGGTTAAGGTGAGTGTGAGGCTTATGGTTAGGGTTAGGGTTAGCCTTAGGTTTAGGCTGAGGGTTTGCATGAGGTTGAGGGTTAGGGTTATTCTGAGGGGTAGGGTTATGGTTAGGGTGAGGTTTAGTGTTAGGGTTAGGGTTAGAGTTATGTTTTGGGTGAGGGTGAGGTTTAGGAGTGGAGTTAGTTTTAGGGTGAGGGTTAGGGTGAGTGTGAGGTTTATGGTGAGGGTTAGGGTAGGGCTGACGGTAAGGGCAAACTTGAGGGTTAAGCTGAGGGTGAGGGTTACGGTAAGGTTGATGGTTAGGGTTAGGGTGAGTGTTAGGGTTAGGGTTAGGGTGAGAGTTAGGCTTTGGGTTAAGTTTAGGGTTAGAGTGAGGGTTAGGGTAAGGGTTAAGGTGAGGGTGAGTTTAGGGTTAGGTTGAGGGCTAGGTTGAGGGTGAGGGTTAGGTTTAGTGTTAGGGTAAGCACTCGGGTGAGGGTTAGGGTGAGGGTTAGGGTTAGGGATTGGGTTAGGTTTAGGATTAGGGTTAGTTTGAGGGTGAGTGTGAGGGTTAGGGTTAGGGTTAGGCTTAGAGTTAGGGTGAGTGTTAGGTTTAGGGTTTGGGTTAGGGTGAGGCTGAGGCTGAGGATTATGGTTAGGTTTAGGGTTAGGTTTAGGCTTAGGGTTAGGCTGAGCCTGAGGGTGGGGTTTAGGATTAGATTTAGAGTTAGGTTCGGCTTAGGGTTAGGGTAATTTTTAGTGTTATAGTTACGGTTAAGTTTGCAGTGATAGTGAGGCTGAAGGTGAGGGTTATGTTTAGAGTTAGCATTAGGGTTAGGGTTAGTGTTATTGTTAGGGTTAGGGTTAGAGTTACGGTGAGTTTGAGGGTGAGGGTGAGGTTAGGGTTAGGGTGAGGTTTAGGCTTAGGATTTTGGTTAGGGTTAGGGTGAGGGTGATATTTAGGGTTAGAGTTAGGGTTAGGGGGAGGGTTAGGGTGAGGTTTAGGGTTAGGGTTAGTGTTAGGGTTAGGGTGAGGTTGAGGGTTAGTTTGAGGTTTAGGGATAGGCTTAGATGTAGGATTATGGTTAGGGTGAGGGGGAGTGTGAGGGTTAGGGTGAGGGTTTGGCTTAGGCTTATGGTTAGGCTGCGGGTGAGGGTGGGGGTGAGGATTAGGGTTAGGGTGACTGTTAGGGTTATTGTTAGGGGGAGGGTTCAGGTGAGGGTTAGGGTTAAGTTTAGTGATAGGGTTATGGTAAGGATGAGGGTTAGGGTTCGGGTTAGGGTTAGGGTTAGGGTAGGTGTGAGGTTTAGGGTTTAGGTTAGGGTTAGGGTTAGAATTACGGTGAGGTTGAGGGTGCAGATGAGTGTGAGGTTTAGGGTTAGGTTTAGGGTGTGGCTTACGGTTAGGCATAGGGTTAGGCTAAGGGTGAGGGTGAGGTTTAGGGTTAGGGTGACTGTTAGAGTTAGGGTTATGTGGAGGGTTAGGATGAGGGTTAATGTTTGGATTAGGGTTAGGGTGATAGCTAGTTTGACGGTGAGGTTTAGGGTTAGAGTTAGGGTTAAGGTGAGGCTGAGGGTGAGGGTTAGGGTTAGGGTTAGGATTAGGATTAGGGTAAGGGTTAGGGTGAGTGTGAGTGTTAGGGTTAGGCTTAGGCTTAGGCTTAGGGTTACACTGAGGGTGAGGGTGAGGTTTAGGTTTAGGATGAGAGTTAGGGTTCAGGTTAAGTTTAGGGTTAGGTTGAGGGTTAGGGTTAGGTTTCCGTTGAGTGTGAGGGTTAGAGTTAGGTTGAGGGTTAGGGTTAGGGTGAGGTTTAGGGTTAGGGTTAGGGTGAGGGATAGGATGAGGATTAGGCTTAGAGTTAGGGTGAGGGTTAGGATGAGGGTAAGGGTTAAGGTAAAGGTGAGGGTTAGGGTTAGGTTGAAGGTTAGGGTTAGGTTTAGGGTTAGGGTGATGGTTATGGTTAAGATTAGGGTGAGGGTTAGGATAAGGATTAGGTTTAGGATTAGGGTTAGGGTGAGGGCTAGTGTGAGGGTGATGGTTAAAGTTAGTGTTAGGGTCAGGTTTAGGGTTAAGGTTACGTTTAGTTTGAGGGTTAGGATGAGGGTTAGGGTTACGGTAAGGGTGAGGGTTAGGGTTAGGGTGAGGGTGAGGTTTAGGGTTAGGTTTAGGGTTAGGGTGAGGGTGAGGGTTAGGATTCGGGTTAGGGTTAGGGTTATTTTTAGGGTTACATTTAGGTGAGGGTAAGGGTTAGGGTTAGGGTTAAGTTGAGGTTTTTAGTGTTAGGGTTACGGTTAGAGTTAGGGTTAGGGTGAGGGCAGGGTTAGTGTTACTGTGAGATTTAGTGTTTGGGTTAGGCTATGGGTTATGGTGAGGGCTGTGGTTAGCGTGAGGGTTAGGATTAGGGTTAGGGTTTTTATTTGGGTTAGGTTTTGGGTTAATGTAACGTTGAGGGTAAGGGTGAGCGTTAGGGTTTAGGTTTAGGGTGAGTTTTAGGTTTTGGGTTAGGGTTAGAGTTAGGGTTAGCGTGAGGTTGAGGTTTAGAGTTAGAGTTAGGGTTAGGGTGAGGGTTAGGTTGAGGGCTTGGGTTAGGGTTAGTGTTAGGGTTAGAGTTAAGTTTAGGGTGAGAGTTAGCTTGAGGGTGAGGTTTAGAGTTAGGGTTATGGGAAGGTTTAGGATGAGGGTTAGGGTTAGGATTAGGGTTAGGGTGAGTGCTAGGTTGAAGGTGAGGTTTAGTGTTAGGGTTAGGGTAAGGTTTAGGTTTAGCTTACGGTAAGGGTGAGGTTTAGGTTTAGAGTTAGGTTAAGGGTGAGGCTGAGGTTGAGGGTTAGGGTTAGTGTTAGAGTTAGTTTTAGGGTGAGGGTTAGGATTAGGATGAGGATGAGGGTGAGGATTAGGCTTAGGTTTAGGATTCGGATTAGGGTAAGGGTTAGGGTCAGTGTGATCGTTAGGGTTAGGGTTAGGCTTAGACTTAGGGTAAGGCTGACAGTGAGGGTGAGGGTGAGGGTTAGGGATAGGGTGAAAGTTTGGGTTAGGGTTAGGGTGAGAGTTAGGGTTCGATTATGTTTAGGTGTAGGGTGAGGGTTAGGGTTAGGATTAGGGATAGAATGAGGGCTAGGGATAGGGTTAGTGTTAGGATAAGGTTTAGGGTTAGAGTTAGGTGAGGGTTAGGGTTACTGTGAGGGTGAGGGTTAGGGTTAGGTTGAGGGTTAGGGTTAAGATGATGGTTAGGGTGAGGATGTGTGTTAGGTTTAGGTTTAGGGTTAGGGTTCGCTTTAAGGTTAGGATTAGTGTTATTGTTAGGGTTAGGGTTAGAGTTATGGTGAGGGTGTGGGTGAGGTTGAGGGTGAGTTTTAGGGTTAGAGTGCGGATTAGGGTTAGGGTTAGGATTAGGAGGCAGTTTAGGGTTAGATTTAGGGTTAGTTGTAGGGTTAGGTCGAGTGTTAATGTTAGGGTTAGTGTTAGGATTAAGGTTAGGGTGAGGTTTCGGTTGAGGACTAGTGTGAGGGTTAGTGTAAGGTTTAGGGTTTAGGCTGAGGTATAGGGTTAGGGTTAGGTTTAGGATTAATGTTAGTGTTAGGCTTAAGTTGAGGGTTAGGGTGAGGGTGAGGTTTAGGGTTAGGGTTAGGATTAGGATTAGGTTTAGGGTTAGGGTGAGGGATAGGATGAGGGTTAGGTTTAAGGATAGGGTTAGGCTTAGGTTTAGGCTGAGGGTGAGGGTGAGGGTTAGGGTTAGGGTGACGGTTAGGGTCAGGGTTAGGGTGAGAGTTAGGGTTCGGGTTAAGTTTAGGGTTAGGGTGATGGTTAGGGTAATGGTTACAGTAAGGGTGAGGGTTAGGGTTAGGTTGAGGGTTAGGGTTATGGTTAGTGTGAGGGTGAGGGTGAGAGTTAAGGTTAGGGTTAGTCTGAGGGTTAGGATGAGTATTAGGGTTAGGATTAGGGTTAGGGTGAGGGCTTGGGTGAGGGTGAGGTTTAGGGTTAAGGTTATGGGGAGGGTTAGGATGAGGGTTAGTGTTAGGTTTAGGGTTAGTGTAATGGCTAGGGTGTGGGTGAGGTTTAGGATCAGGTTAGGGTGAGGTTTAGGGTTAGGGTTATGGTTAGGGTGAGGCTGAGGGTGAGGGTTAGGGTTAGAATTAGCATTAGGGTAAGGGTTAGGGTGAGTGTGAATGTTAGGGGTAGGGTTAGGGTTAGGCTTAGGGTTACACTGAGGGTGAGGGTGAGGGTTAGGGTTATGGTGAGAGTTAGGGTTCAGTTTAAGTTTAGGGTTAAATTGAGGGTTAGGGTTAGGTTTACGTTGAGTGTGAGGGTTAGACTTAGGTTGAGGGTTAGGGTTAGGGTTAGGCTTCGGGTGAGGTTTAGGGTTAGGGTTAGGGTGAGTGTTAGGATGAGGATTAGGTTTATGATTAGGGTTAGGTTGAGGGCTAGGTTGAGGGTGAGGGTTAGGGTTAGTGTTAGGGTGAGGTTTAGGTTTAGGGGTAGAGTTAGAGTGAGGGTTAGGATGAGGGTAAGGGTTACGGTAAGGGTGAGTGTTAGGGTTAGATTTAAGGTTAGGATGAGGGTGTGTTAGGATTAGGGTTAGGGTTAGGGTTATTGTTAGGGTTATGGTTATGGTGAGGGTGAGGGTGAGGGTTAGGGTTACGTTGAGGTTTTTAATGTTAGGGTTAGGGTTAGAGTTAGGGTTAGGGTGAGGTTAGGGTTAGGGTTAGTGTTTGGGTTAGGTTATGGGTTACAGTGAAGGTTCTGGTTAGGGTGAGGGTTAGCATGAGGGTTAGGTTTACAGTAAGTGTGAGGGTTAGGTTAGGGTGAGGGTTAAGTTTCGGTTTAGGGTTAGGGTGACTGTGAGGGTTAGGATTAGGGTTAGCGTTATTGTTAGGGTTACAGTTATGGTGAGGTTGAGGGTGAGGATTAGGGTTAGGGGTAGGTTGAGGTTTTTAGTGTTAGGGTTAAGGTTAGAGTTAGGGTTAGGGTGAGGTTAGGGTTAGGGTTAGTGTGAGGGTTAGGGTATGGTTTACGGTGAGGGTTGTGGTAAGTGTGAGGGTTAGGATTAGGGTTATGGTTATTGTTAGAGTTATGTTTAGGGTTACGGTTATGGTGAGCGTAAGGGTGAGGGTTAGGGTTTAGGGTTAAAGTGAGGTTTAGGGTTTGGGTAAGATTTAAAGTTAGGATTAGGGTGAGGGTGAGGTTTAGGGTTAGAGTTAGGCTTCGGGTGATGTTTAGGTTGAGGGTTAGGATTAGGGTTAGTGTTAGGGTTAGGGTTAGGGTTAGGGTGAAGGTTAGGTTGAGGGTGAGGGTTAGGTTTAGGGTTATGGGGAGGGTTAGGATGAGGGTTAGGGTTAGGATTAGGGTTAGGGTGAGGGCTAGGTTGAGGGTGAGGTTTAGGTTTACGGTTAGGGTGAGGTTTAGGATTAGGGTTAGGGTTAGTCTTAGGGTTAGTGTTAGGGTTAGGGTTATGGTGAGGTTTAGGGTTAGGGTTAGGGTTAGGATTAGGCTGAGGGTGCATGTGGGATTGAGGATTAGGGTTAGGGTTAGGGTTAGAGTTATTTTTAGTTTTATGGTTAGGGTGAAGTTTGCAGTGAGGGTGAGGCTGAGGGTGAGGGTTATGTTTAGGGTTAGGGTTAGCGTTAGGGTTAGTTTTATTGTTAGGGTTAGGATTAGAGTTACGGTGAGGTTGAGGGTGAGGGTTTGGGTTAGGGTTAGGGTGAGGTTTAGAGTAAGGGTTAGGGTTAGGTTTATGGTGAGGTTGAAGTTTAGGTTTAGAGTTAGGGTTAGCGGGAGGGTTAGGGTGAGGTTTAGGTTTAGGGTTAATGTTAGTGTTAGGGTGAGGGTGAGGTTTAGGTTGAGGTTTAGGGATAGGGTTAGGTTTAGGATTAGGGTTAGGGTGAGCATGAGTGTGAGGGTTAGGTTAAAGTTTAGGCTTAGGCTTAGGGATAGGCTGAGGGTGAGGGTGGGGTGAGGATTCGGGTTAGGGTGATGGTTAGGGTTAGGTGTAGTGATATTTTTAGGGTTAGGGTTAGAGTTACAGTGAGGGTGAGGTTGCGGTTGAGGTTTAGGTTTAGGGTTAGGGTGGGGTTTAGGGTTAGGGTTAGGGTTAGGATGAGGTTTAGGGTGAGGTTTAGGGTTAGATATAGGGTTAGGGTGACGGTTAGAGTGAGGGTTAGGGTTAGGTTTAGTGTTAGGGTTAGGGTGAGGATGAGGGTTAGGGTTAGGGTTAGGTATAGGGTAAGGGTGTGGTTTAGGGTTAGGGTTAGGGTTAGGGTTAGAGTTATGGTGAGGGTGAGGGTGCAGAATGAGTGTGAGGGTTGTGGTTAGGTTTAGGGTTAGGCTTAGGGTTAGGCTTAGGTTTGGGCTAAGGGTGAGCTTGATGTTTAGGGTTATTGTTTGGGTTAGGGTTAGGGTTATGGAGAGGGTTAGGATGAGGGTTAGTGTTAGGATTAGGGTTAGGGTAATGGCTAGGTTGAGGCTGAGGGTAACCGTTAGGGTTCGGATTAAGATTGGGGTAATGGTTAGGGTGAGTGTGAGGGTTAAGGTTAGGGTTAGCGTTAGGCTTAGGGTTACATTGAGCGTGAGCGTGAGGGTGAGGGTTAGGGTGAGAGTTAGGGTTCAGGTTATGTTTCGAGTTAGGGTGAGGGTTAGGGTTAGGTTTACGTTGAGTGTGAGGATTAGGGTTAGGTTGAGGGTTAGGGGTAGGGTTAGGGTTAGGGTGAGGTTTAGGGTTAAGGTTAGGGTAAGTTTTAGGATGTGGGTTAGGGTTACGGTAAGGGTTAGGGTTAGGGTTAGGGTGAGTGTTAGGGTTAGGTTTAGGGTTAGGGTGAGGGTGAGGGTTAGGATTAGGGTTAGGGTTAGGGTTATTTTAGGGTTACCGTTATGGTGAGGGTGAGGGTGAGGGTTAGGGTTAGGGTTAGGTTGAGGTTTTTAGTGTTAGGGTTATGGTTAGAGTTAGGGATAGGGTGAGGTTAGTGTTAGGGTTACTGTGAGGGTTAGTGTTTGGGTTAGGGTATGGGTTACGGTGAGGGTTTTGGTTAGGGTGAGGGTTAGGATTAGGGTTAGGGTTATTGTTTGTGTTGGGTTTTGGGTTAAGGTAACCTTGAGATTAAGGGTGAGCGTTAGGGTTTAGGGTTATCGTCAGGTTTAGGTTTTGGGTTAGGGTTAGAGTTAGGTTTAGGGTGAGGGTGAGGTTTAGAGTTAGAGTTAGGGTTAGGGTGAGGGTTATGTTGAGGGTTAGGGTTAGGGTTATGGTTAGTGTTAGGGTTAAGGTTAGTTTAGGGTTAGGGTTAGGTTGAGGGTGAGGTTTAGGATTAGGGTTATGGGGAGAGTTAGGATGAGGGTTAGTGTTAGGATTAGGGTTAGGGTGAGTGCTAGGTTGAGGGTGAGGATTAGTGTTAGGGTTAGGGTAAAATTTAGGTTTAGGGTTAGGGTTAGAGTTAGGGCAAGGGTGAGGTTTAGGTTTAGAGTTAGGGTAAGGGTGGGGCTGAGTTTGAGGGTTAGTGTTAGGGTTAGTGTTTGAGTTAATGTTAGGGTGAGGGTTAGGATTAGGGTGATTTTGAGGGTGAAGGTTAGGCTTATTCTTAGGGTTAGGATTCGGATTAGGGCAAGGGTTAGGGTGAGTGTGATGGTTATGGTTAGGCTTAGGCTTAGGTTTGGGCTGAGAGTGAGGGTGAGGGTGAGGGTTAAGGTTACGGTGAATGTTAGGGTTAGTGTTAGTGTGAGAGTTAAGGTTCTATTATGTTTAGGGTTAGGGTGAGGTTTAGGGCTAAAATTAGGTTTAGAGTGAGGGCTAGGGTGAGGGTGAGGGTTAGGGTTAGTGTTAGGGTAAGGTTTATTGTTAGGGTTAGCGTTTGGGTTAGGGTTAGGATGAGGGATAGGGTTACAGTGAGGGTGAGGGTTAGGGTTAGGTTGAGGGTTAGGGTTAAGATTATGGTTAGGATGAGCGTGAGTGTTAGGATTAGGATTAGGGTAAGGGTTAGGTTTAGGGCTAGGATTTGTGTTATTGTTATGGTTAGGGTTAGAGTTATGGTGAGGGTGAGGGTGAGGGTGAGGTTTAGGTTTAGGGTGAGGTTTAGTGTTAAGTTTAGGATTAGGGTTAGGATGAGGGGGAGGTTTAGGGTTATATTTAGTGTTAGTTGTAGGGTTAGGTCGAGCGTTAATGTTAGGGTTAGTGTTAGGGTTAATGTTAGGTTGAGGGTTAGGTTGAGGATTAGTGTGAGGGTTAGTGTGCTGTTTAGGGTTCAGGATGAGTTTTAGGATTAGGTTTAGGGTTAGGAATAATGTTAGGATTAGGCTTAAGTTGAGGGTTAGGTTGAAGGTGAGGTTTAGTGTTAGGGTTAGCATTAGGATTAGGGTTAGGGTTAGTGTGAGGGATAGGATGAGGGTTAGGGTTAGGGATTGAGTTAGGCTTAGTGTTAGGCTGAGGGTGAGGGTGAGGGTGAGGGTTAGGGTTAGGGTGAGGATTAGGTTCAGGGTCTGGGTGAGAGTTAGGGTTACGGTTAAGTTTAGGGTTAGGGTTAGTGTTAGGGTAACGGTTATAGTGAGGGTGAGTTTTGGTGTTAATTGAGGTTTAGTGTTAGGGTTAGGGTTAGTGTGAGGGTGAGGGTGAGGGTTAGGGTTAGGGTTAGTGTTAGGGTGATGGTTAGGATAAGGGTTAGGGTTAGGATTAGGGTTAGGGTGAGGGTTAGGGGAAGGATGAGATTTAGGGTTAGGGTTACGGTGAGGTTGAGGGTTAGGTTTTGGGTTAGGGTAAGGGTTAGGGTGAGGGTTAGATTGAGGATTAGGGTTAGGGTTAGGGTTAGTGTGAGGTATAGGGTGAGGATGAGGGTTAGTGTTAGGGTGAGACTGAGGGCTAGAATTAGCGTTAGGGTGAAGGCTAGGGTCAGGGTGAGGGTTAGAGTTAGGTTTAGCATAAGGGTGAGGTTTAGGATTAGGGTGAGGGTTAGGGTTAGTGGGAGATTTAGTGTTAGGTTTAGGGTTAATGTTAGGTTGAGGGTAAGTGTTAGGGTGAGGGTTAATGTTAGGGTGAGGGTTATGGTTAGGGTTAGGGTTAGTATTAGGGTTAGGGTTACTGATAGGTTTAGGGTTAGGGTTACCGTTACTGTGAGGGTGAGGGTTAGGGTTAGGGTTAGGGTGAGGTTTAGTGTTAGGGTTAGGGTTATAGTTAGGCTTAGGGTGAGGGCGAGGTTTAGGGTTAGAGTTAGGGTAAGGGTGAGGCTGAGGTTGAGGGTTAAGTTTAGGGTTAGTGTTAGAGTTAGGTTTTGGGTGAGGGTTGGTGTGAGGGTGAGAGTGAGGGTGAGGGTTAGGCTTAGGGTTAGGATTAGGATTAGTGTAAGGGTTCGGGTGTGTGTGAGGGTTAGGGTTAGTGTTAGGCTTAGGGTTAGGTTTAGGCTGAGAGTGAGGGTGAGGGTGAGGGTTTGGGTTAAGGTGAGGGTTAGTGTTAGGGTTAGGGTGAGATTCAGAGTTTGGTAAAGTTTATGGTAAGGGTGAGGGTTAGGGTTAGGATTAGAGTTACGTTGAGGGCTAGGGTGATGGTGAGGATTAGAGTTAGTGTTAGGGTAAAGTTTAGGGTTAGGGTTAGGGTTTTGGTTAGGGTTAGGTTGAGGGTTAGGGTAACAGTGAGGCAGAGGTTTAGGGTTAGGGTTAGGATTTGGGTTAGGGTGAGGGTGAGTTTTAGGGTTAGGTTTTGGATTAGGGGGATGTTTAGGTCGAGGGTTAGGGTTAGGTTCAGTCTTAGGGTTAAGGTTAGGGTGAGGCTTAGGCTGAGGTTTAGGGTTAGCGTTAGGTTTAGTGTTAGGGTTAGGGTGAGGGTATCTGAGGGTTTGGGTTAGAGTTAGGCTTAGGCTTAGGGTTAGGCTGAGAGTGAGGTTGGGGGTGAGGATTAGGGTTAGCGTTAGGGTGAGGGTGAGGGTTAGGTTTAGGGTTTGGGTTAGGCTGAGATTTAGGGTGAGGTTTAGGGTTGGGGTTAGGGTGAGGGTGAGGTTTAGGGTTAGAGTTAGGTTTAGGTTGAGGCTGAAGGTGAGGGTTAGGGTTAGGCTTAGTGTTAGAGTTAGGGTTACGGTGAGGGTTAGTGTGAGGGTGAGGGTTAGGCTTAGTGTTAGAATTAGGATTCGGGTAAGTGTTAGGCTGAGTGTGAAGGTTAGTGTTAGGGCTAGGATAAGGCTTAGGGTTGGGCTGAGCAAGAGGTTGAGGGTGAGGTTTAGGGTTAGGGTGATCGTTAGGATTACGTTTAGGGTGAGGGTTAGGATGAGGTTTAGGGTTAGGTTGAGGATTAGGGTGAGGATTTTGGTAAGGGTAAAGTTGAGGTTTAGGCTGAGAGTGAGGGTTAAGATAAGGGTGAGGATTAGGGTTAGGTTTAGGGTTAGGGTTAGGGTTAGGGTGAGGGTTAGATTGAGGATTAGGGTTAGGGTTAGGGTTAGTGTGAGGTTTAGGGTTAGGGTTAGGGTGACGGTGAGGGTTAGTGTTAGGTCCATGTTATAGTTATGGTTACCGTAAGGTTTAGGGTGAGGGTAAGGGTTAGGATTAGGTTTAGGGTAAGGGTTAGGATGAGTGTGAGGTTAGGTTCAGGTTTATGCTTAGGATTAGGGTTAGGCTGAGGGTGAGGGTGAATGTGAGTGTTAGTGTTAGGGTGAGAGTTTGGGGTAGGGTTATGGTGACAGTTAGGGTTCGGGTTAAGTTTAGGGTTACGGTGAGGGCTAGGGTTAGGGTTACGGTGAGCGTGAGGTTAGGGTTAGGTTGAGGGTTAGGGTTAGGCTTAGGATTAGAGTGAGGCTTAGTGTTAGGGTTAGGGTGAGGGTTAGGATTAGGATTGGGGTCAGAATTAGGGTTAGGGTGAGGGCTAGGGTGAGGTGAGGGTTAGGGTTAGTGTTTGGGTGAGATTTAGGTTTAGGGTTAGGGTTAGGGTGAGGGTTAGAATGAGGGTTAGGTTTAGAGTGAGGGTGAGGGTTAGGGTGAGGGTTAGGGTTAGGATTAGGGATAAGGTGATGGTTAGTTTTAGGATTAGATTTAGGGTTAGGGGGAGGGTTAGGTCGAGGGTTAGGGTTAGGATTATTGTTAGGGTTAAGGTTAGGGTGAGGGTTAAGTTGATGTTTAGGGTTAGGGTTAGGGTTAGGATTAGGATTAGGCTTATGGTGAGGGTATGTGAGGGTTAGGGTTTCGGGTTCGGCTTAGGGTTAGGGTTATGCTGAGGGTGAGGGTGGGGGTGAGTATTAGTGTTAGGGTGATGGTTAGGGTTAGGGTTAGGGTGAGGGTTAGGATGAGGGATCGGGTTTGGATTGGGGTTAGGGTGAGGGCTAGGGTGAGGGTGAGAGTTAGAGTGAGTGTTAGGCTTAGGCTTAGGGTTAGGCTGAGCATGAGGTTGACGGTGAGGGTTAGGGTTAGGGTGATGGTTAGGTTTAAGTTTAGGTTGAGGGTTAGGATGAGGTTTAGGGTTTGGGTGACAGGGTGAGGATGATGGTACGGGTAATGGTGAGGTTTAGGCTGAGGTTGAGGGTTAAGATAAGGGTGAGGGTGAAGGTTAGAATTAGGTTCAGGGTGAGGGCTAGGGTGAGGGTGAGAGTTAGAATTAAGGTTAGGATTAGGGTGAGGTTTAGGATTACGATGAGGGTTAGGGTTAGTGTGAGATTTAGTGTGAGGGTTAGGGTTAGTGATAGGGTGAGGGTAAGTGTTAGGGTGAGGGTTAATGTTAGGGTGAAGGT
Organism: Dipodomys merriami; assembly: GCF_024711535.1. NCBI lineage: Eukaryota > Metazoa > Chordata > Mammalia > Rodentia > Heteromyidae > Dipodomys > Dipodomys merriami. The sequence continues at coordinate 210,109 of NW_027202428.1, forward strand.
TATGGTTAGGGTGAGGGTTAGGGTTAGGGTTATTGTTAGGGTTAGGGTTACGGTTACTGTGAGGGTGAGGGATAAGGTTAGGGTTAGGGTGAGGTTTAGTGTTAGGGTTAGGGTTAGAGTTAGGGTAAGGTTGAGGGTTAGGTTTAGGGTTAATGCTAGAGTTAGGGTTACGGTGAGGGTTTGGGTGAGGGTGAGGTTTAGTCTAAGGGTTAGGATTAGGATTAGTGTAAGGGTTCGGATGAGTGTGAAGGTTAGGGTTAGGGTAAGGCTTAGGCTTAAGGTTAGGCTGAGAGTGAGGATGAGGGTGATGTTTAGGGTTTGGGTGACAGTTAGGGTTAGGGTTAGGGTGAGATTTAAGGTTCGGTTAAGTATAGGGTTAGGGTGAGTTTGAGGGTTAGGATTAGGGTGAAGGTGAGGGCTAGGGTGAGTGTGAGGTTTAGAGTTAGGGTGAGGGTGAGGTTTAGGGTTAGGGTTAGGGTTAGGGTTAGGGTTAGGTTTAGGATGAGGCTGAGGTTTAGTGTTAGAGTTAGGGTTAGGGTGAGGCTGATGATGAGGGTTAGGGTTAGGGTTAATCTTGGAGTTAGTGTTACGGTGACGGTTAGGGTGAGGGTGAGGGTAAGGCTTAGTGTTAGGATTAGATATAGGGAAAGGTTTAGGGTGAGTTTGAGGGTTAGGGTTAGGTTTAGGGTTAGGCTTAGGGTTAGGCTTACTGTGAGGGTGAGGGTGATGGTTAGGTTTAGGGTCAGAGTTAGGGGTAGGGTTAGGGTGAGATTTAGGGTTCGGGTTAAGTTTAGGGTTAGGGTGAAGGTCAGGGTTAGGGTTACAGTGAGGGTTAGGGTTAGGGTTAGGTTGAGGGTTAGGGTTAGGCTTAGGATTAGTGTGAGGGTTAGGGTTAGGGTTATGGTGAGGGTTAGGATGAGGATTAGGGTTAATATTAGGGTTAGGGTGAGGGCTAGGGTGAGGGTGAGAGTTAGGGTTAGGGTTAGGGTGAGGTTTAGGTTTAGGGTTAGGGTGAGGTTTAGGATGAGTGTTAGGGTTACGGTGAGGGTGAGAGTTAGGTTTAGGGTGAGGGTTAGGGTTAGGTTTAGGGTTACAGTGAGGGTGTGTTTTATTGTTAGGGTTAGGGGTAGGGTTATGGTTATGGTGAGGGTGAGGGTTAGGGTTAGGTTTAGGGTGAGGTTTAGTGTTAGGGTTAGGGTTAGCGTTAGGCTTAGGCTGAGGGTGAGGTTTAGGTTTAGAGTTAGGGTAATAGTGAAGCTGAGATTGAGGGTTGGGTTTAGGGTTAGTGTTAGAATTAGGGTTAGGGTGAGGGTTAGGGTGAGGGTGAGGGTGAGGGTGAGGGTTAGGTTTAGGGTTAGGATTAGGATTAGGGTAAGTGTTAGGGTGAGTCTTAGGTTTAGGGATAGGGTGAGGTTTAATATTAGGGTTATGGTTAGGGTTAGGATTAGGGTAAGGGTGAGGTTTAGGAGTAGGTTTAGGGTCAGTGTGAGGGGTAGGGTTAGGGTGAGTGTTAGGGTAGGGTTGATGGTAACGGTAAAGGTGAGGGTTAGGCTGAGGGTGATGCTTATGGTAAGGGTGAGAGTTAAGTTTAGCGTGAGTGTTAGGGTCGGGTTGACGGTAAGGGTAAAGGTGAGGGTTAGACTGAGGGTGAGGGTTATGGTAAGGGTGAGAGTTAGGTTTAGGGTGAGGGTTAGGGTTAGGGTTAGGGTGAGGGTGAGGATTAGATTGAGGATTAGTGTTAGTGTTAGTGTGAGTTTTAGGGTGAGGATGAGGTTAGTTTTAGGGTGATTGCTAGGGTGAGGTTGAGGGTGAGGGTTAGATTGAGGATTAGTGTTAGGGTTAGTGTGAGTTTTAGGGTGAGGATGAGGTTTAGGGTTAGGGTTAGGGTTAAGATTAATGTTAGGGTTAGGCTTAAGGTGAGGGTTAGGGTGAAGGTGAGGTTTAGGTTTAGGGTTAGGTTTAGGCTTAGGCTTAGGTTTAGGCTGAGAGTGAGGTTGAAGTTGAGGGTTAAGGTTAAGATGAGGGTTAGGTTTAGGGTTAGGTTGAGAGTTAGGGTTCAGTTAAGTTTAGGGTTAGGGTGAGGGTTATGGTTAGGATTAGGGTTAGGGTGAGGGCTAGAGTGAGGGTGAGGTTTACGGTTAGTGTTAGGGTAGGGTTTAGGGTTAGGGTTAGGGTTTGGTTTAGGGTTAGGATGAGGGTTAGGGTTAAGATTATGGTTAGAGTGAGGGTGAGTGTTAAGATTAGGGTTAGGGTTAGGGTTAGGTTTAGGGTTAGGATTAGTGTTTTGTTAGTGTTAGGTTTAAAGTTATGGTGAGGGTGAGGGTTAGGTTTAGGGTTAGGGTGAGGTTTAGGGTTAGGTTTAGCATTAGAGTTAGGGTGAGGGTGAGGTTTAGGTTTAGATTTAGGGTTATTTGGAGGGTTAGGTCGAGCGTTAATGTTAGGTTTAGTGTTAGGGTTAAGGTTAAGTTGAGGTTTAGGTTGAGGTTTAGGATTAGGGTTAGGTTAGGGTTAGGATTAGGGTGAGGGTGAGGGTGAGTGTGTGGGATAGGGTTAGGTTTAGGCTTAGACTTTGGGTTAGGCTGATGGTGATGTTGGGGCTGAGGATTAGGGTTGGGGTGATGGTTAGTGTTAGGGTTAGGGTGAGGGTTAGTATGAGGGTTAGCTTTAGGATTAGGGTTAGGGTGAGGGCTAGGGTGAAGGTGAGATTAAGGGTAAGGTTTAATCTTAGGCTTAGGGTTAGGCTGAGCATGAGGTTGAGGGTGAGGGTTAGGGGTAGGGGTAGGGTGAGGTTTAGTGTTAGGGTTAGGGTTAGAGTTAGGTTTAGGATGAGGGTGAGGTTTAGGGTTAGGGTTAGGTTCAGGGTGAGAGGTAGGGTTAGGGTGAGGGTTAGGGTGGGGGTGAAGGGAAGGGTAAAGGTGAGTGTTAGGTTGAGGGTGAGTGTTATGGTAAGGGTGAGGGTTAGGTTTTGGGTGTGGGTTAGTGTTAGGGTGAGGGTGAGGGTGAGGTTTAGATTGAGGATTAGTGTTAGGGTTAGTTTGAGGTTTAGGGTGAGGATAAGTGTTAGGGTTAGTGTGAGGGCTAGGGCGAGATTGAGGGTGAGGGTTAGATTGAGGATTAGTGTTAGGGTTAGTGTGAGGTTTAGGGTGAGGATGAGGTTTAGGGTTAGGTTTGGGGTTAGGATTAATGTTAGGGTTAGGCTTAAGGTGAGGGTTAGGGTGAGGGTGAGGTTTAGGGTTAGTGTTAGGATTAGGATTTGGGTTAGGGTTAGGTTTAAAATGAGGGTGAGGTTTATTTTTAGGGTTAGGGTTAGGGTTATGGTTATGGTGAGGGTGAGGTTTAGGGTTAGGGTTAGGGTGAGGTTTAGTGTTAGTGTTAAGGTTAGGGTTAGGGTTAGGGTGAGGGTGAGGTTTAGGTTTAGAGTTAGGGTAAGGGTGAGGCTGAGGTTGAGGGTTGGGTTTAGGGTTAGTGTTAGAGTTAAGGTTAGGGTGACGGTTAGGATGAATGTGAGGGTGAGGGTGAGTGTTTGGCTTAGGTTTAGGATTAGGATTAGGGTAAGGGTTAGGGTGAGTGTGAGGCTTAGGGTTAGAGTTAGGCTCAGGCTTAGTGTTAGGCTGAAGATGAGGGTGAGTTTGAGGGTTAGGGTTAGGGTGAGCGTTAGGGTTAGGATTAGGGTAAGTGTTAGGGTAAGTGTGAGGGTTAGGGTTAGGCTTAGGGTGAGAGTTAGGGGTAGTGTTAGGGTGAGAGTTAGGGTTCGGGTTAAATTTAGGGTTAGGGTGAGCGTTAGGGTTAGAGTTACAGTAAGGGTGAAGGTTACGGTTAGGTTGAGGGTTAGGGTTAGGCTTAGGATTAGGGTGAGGGTTAGGATGAGGATTAGGGTTAGGATTAGGGTTCGGGTGAGGGCTAGGGTAAGGGTAAGTGTTAGGGTTAGGGTTAGGGTGAGGCTTAGGTTTAGGGTGAGGGTTAGTGTTTGGGTTTGGGTTAGGGTGAGGGTGAGGCTGAGGATGAGGGTTAGGGTTAGGGTGAGGGCTAGGTTGAGGGTGAGCGTGACAGATTGAGGATTAGTGTAGGGTTTAGTGTGAGCTTTAGGGTGAGGATGCGTTTTAGGGTTAGGGTTAGGGTTAGGATTAATGTTTGGGTTAGACTTCAGGTGAGGGTTAGGGTGAGGGTGAGGTTTAGGGTTAGGGTTATGCTTAGTGTTAGGCTGAAGGTGAGGGTGAAGGTGAGGTTTAGGGTTAGGGTTAGTGTTATTGTTAGGGTTAAGGTGAGAGTTAGGGTTCGGGTTAAGTTTAGGGTTAGGGTGAGGGTTAGGGGAAGGGTTACAGTGAGAGTGCGGGTTTTGGTTAGGTTGAGGGTTAGGGTTAGTGTTAGTGTTAGGGTGAGGATTAGGATGAGGGTTAGGGTTAGGATTAGGGTTAGGGTGAGGGCTATGGTGAGGGTGAGGTTTAGGGTTAGGGTTAGGGAGAGGTTTAGGGTTAGGTTTAGTGTTAGGGTTAGGGTGAGTGTGAGGTTTAAGGTTAGAGTTAAGGTTAGGGTGAGGCTGAGGGTGAGGGTAACGGTTAGGGTTAGTGTTAGAGTTAGGTTTATGGTGAGGGTTGGGGTGAGGGTGAGGGGAATCTTAGTGTTAGGATTAGGATTAGAGTAAGTGTTAGGGTGAGTGTGAGGGTTAGGGTTAGGGTTTAGGTTTAGTCTTAGGGTTAGGCTTAGTGTGAAGGTGAGGGTGAGGGTTAGGGTTAGGGTGAGAGTTAGGGGTAGGTTTAGAGTGAGAGTTAGGGTTCGGGTTAAATTTAGGGTTAGGTTGAGGGTTAGGGTTAGGTTTACATTGAGGGTGGGTTTTAGGGTTAGGTTGAGGGTTAGGGTTAGGCTTAAGATTAGGGTGAGTGTTAGGGTTAGTGTTAGGATGAGGGTTAGGATGAGGATTAGGGTTAGGATTAGGGTTCGGGTGAGGGCTGGAGTGAGGGTGAGAGTTAGGATTAGGGTTAGGGTGAAGGTTAGGTTTAGGATTAGGGTGAGGATTAGTATGAGGGATAGGGTAGGATTATTGTTAGGGTGATGGCTAGGGTGAGGGTGAGGGTAAGCGTAAGGGTTAGGCTTAGGCTTAGGTTTAATCTGAGCATGAGGTTGAGGGTGAGGGTTAGGATTATGGTGATGGTTAGGTTTATGGTTAGGGTGAGGATTATGATGAGGTTTAGGGTTAGGGTGAGGATTATGGTAAGGGTGAAGTTGAGGTTTAGGCTGAGGTTGAGGATTAAGATAAGGGTGAGGGTTAGGATTAGGTTTAGGTTTAGGTTTAGGGTTAGAGTTAGTGTGAGGGTTTGATTGAGCATTAGGGTTAGGGTTAGGGTTAGTGTGAGGTTTATGGTGAGGATGAGGGTTAGGGTTAGGTTGAGGGTGAGGGTTAGAATTAGGGTTAGTGTGAGGGCTAGGGTGAGTGTGAGGGTTAGAGTTAGGGTGAGGTTTAGGATTAGGGTGAGGGTTAGGGTTAGTGTGAAGGTTAGGGTTAGGGTTAGGGTTAGTGTGAGGGTGAGGGTAAGTGTTAGGGTGAGGTTTAATGTTAGGGTGAGGGTTATGGTTAGGGTGAGTTTTAGGGTTAGGGTTCGCGTTATTGATAGTGTTAGGATTAGTGTTACATTTACGGTTAGGGTGAGGGTGTGGGTTAGGTTAGGTTTGGGGTGAGGTTTAGTTTATAGTTAGGGTGAGGGTTAGGGTGAGGGTGAGGTTTAGGGGTAGAGTTAGGCTTAGGGTGAGATTTAGGGTTAGGGTGAGGGTTAGGGTGGGGTGACGGTAAATGTAAAGGTGAGGGTTAGGCTGAGGATGAGGGTTACAGTAAGGGTGAGCTTTAGTGTTAGGTTGAGGATTAGGTTTAGGTTTAAGGTGAGAGTGAGGGTTAGATTGAGTATTAGTGTTAGGGATAGTGTGAGGTTTAGGGTGAGGATGAGGATTAGGGTTAGGGTGAGGGCTAGGGTGAGGGTGAGGGTCAGGGTTAGTGTTAGGGTGAGGTTTAGGTTTAGGGTGATGGTTAGTGTTAGTGTGAGCATTAGTGTTAGCGTTAGGGTTAGTGTTAGAGTGAGGGTAAATGTTAGGGTGAGGGTGAGGGTTAGGGTGAGGGTTATGGTTAGGGTGAGCTTTAGGGTTAAGGTTAGGTTTATTGTTAGTGTTAGGGTTAATGTTATACTGAGGGTGAGGGTTAGGGTTAGGGTTAGGCTTAGTGTGAGGTTTAGGGTGAGGATGAGGGTTAGGGTGAGGGTTACGGTTAGGGTTAGGGTTATGTTTAGGGTGAGGGTTAGGGTTAGGGTTAGAGTTAGGGTTAGACTGAGGCTTAGGGTGAGGGTTAGGGTTAGGGGGAGGCTTAGGATGAGGGTATGGGTTAGGGTTAGTGTAAGGGTTATGATTAAGATGAGGGTGAGGGTGAGGCTTAGGGTTAGGGTTAGGATGAGATTTAGGTTTAGGGTTTGGGTTAGAATTATGGTTAGGGTGAGAGTGAGGTTTAGGGTTAGAGTTAGGGTTAGTGTTAGGTTTAGGGTTAGGGTGAGGGTTAGGGTGAGGGTTAGGTTTAGGGTTAGGGTGGGGTTTACGGTTAGCGTTAGGGTTAGGGTGAGGGTGAGGTTTAGTGTTAGATTTAGGGTTAGTGTTAGTGTGAGGGTTAGTGTTAGGGTTAGGGTTAAGTGTTAGGGTGATGGTAAGTGTTAGGGTGAGGGTTTGGGTTAGGTGAGGGTTATAGTGAGGGTGAGGGTTAGGATTAGGGTTAGGGTTATTTTTAGGATTCGGTTTAAGGTTAAGGTTACGGTGAGGGTGAGGGTGAGGATTAGGGTTAGGGTTAGCGTGAGGTTTAGGTTGAGGGTGAGGTTTAGGGTTAGAGTTAGGGTTAGGGTGAGAGTTAGGTTTAGGGTTAGCGTTAGTGTTAGGGTTAGGATTTGAGTGAGAGTTAGGGGGAGGGTTAGGTTTATCGTTAGGGTTAGGATTTGGGTTAGGGTGAGGGTGAGTGTTTGTGTTAGGGTTAGGTTTAGGGTGAGGATTAATGTTATGCTGAGCGTGAGGTTGAGGCTGAGGTTTAAGGTTAGGTTGAGGGTTAGTTTTAGGGTTACGGGGAGGGTTAGGATGATGGTTAGGGTTAGGATTAGGGTTAGGGTGAGGGCTAGGGTGGGGGTGAGGGTTAGGATTAGGGTTAGGGTGAGGTCTAGGGTGAGGGTGAGGGTTAGGGTAAGGGTAAGGGTTAGGCTTAGGCTTAGGGTTAGGCTGAGCATGAGGTTGAGGGTGTGGGTTAGGGTTAAGGTCATGGTTAGGTTTACGGGTAAGGTGAGGGTTAGGAAGAGGTTTATGGTTAGGGTGAGGTTTAGGGTGAGGATGATGGTAAGTTTAAAGGTGAGGTTTAGGCTGAGGGTGAGGGTTAAGGTAACGGTGAGGTTTAGGGTCAGGGTGAGGTTTAGTGTTAGGGTTAGGGTTAGAGTTAAGGTTATGGTGAGGGTGAGGTTTAGAGGTAGAGTTAGGGTTAGGGTTAGGGTTAGGTTGAGGGTTAGGGTAAGGGTTAGGGTGGGGGTGATGTTAATGGTAAACGTGAGGGTTATGCTGAGGCTGAGGGTTACAGTAGAATGAGGTTTAGTGTTAGGGTGAGGGTTAGGGTTAGGGGAAGGGTGTGGGTGAGGGTTAGATTGAGGATTAGTGTTAGGGTTAGTGTGAGTTTTAGTGTGAGGATGAGGTTTAGGGTTAGGGTAAGGGCTAGGGTGAGGTTGAGGGTTAGGTTTAGGTTTAGGATGAGGTTTAGGGTCAGGGTGATGGTTCGGGTTAGTATTAGGGTTAGGGTTAGTGTTAGGGTGAGGGTAAGTGTTAGGGTGAGGGTTAGTGTGAGGGTGAGGGTTATGGTTAGGTTGAAGTTTAGGGTTAGGGTTTAGGGTTAGGGTTATGGTTACGGTGAGGTTGAGGGTGAGGGTTAGGGTTAGAGTTAGGATGAGGTTTAGGTTTAGGGTTAAGGTTAGAGATAGAGTTAGGTTGAGAGCGAGGTTTACGGTTAGAGTTAGGGTTAGTGTTATTGTGAGGTTGGGGTTAGGGTTAGTCTTAGGCTTAGGCCTAGCATGATGGTGAGGGTTAGGTTAGGGTGACAGTTAGCGTTAGGGTTAGGGTGAGGGTTAGGATGAGGTTTAGTTTTAGGATTAGGGTTAGGTTGAGTACTAGGGTGAGGGTTAGGTTAAGGGTTAGGTTTAGGAGTAGGGTTAGGGTGAGGGTGAGTTTGAGAGTTAGGTTTAAGGTTAGGCTTAGGATTAGGTTGAGGTTTAGGGTTAGAGTTTGTGTTAGGGTGAGGATGAGGATGAGGATTAGGGTTAGTGTTAGGGTTAGGGTTAGGTTTAGGGTTAGGTTTAGGGTTAGTGTTAGGTTTACATTGAGGGTTAGGGTTAGGGTTAGGTTTAGGAATACGCTTAGGGTTAGGCTGAAGTTGTGGGTGGGGTTGAGGATTAGGTTTAGGTTTAGGGTTAGGGTTATTGTTAGTGTTATGGTTACGGTTAAATTTTCGGTGAGATTGAGGCTAAGGTTGAGGGTTATGTTTAGGGTTAGTTAGGGTTAGGGTTAGTGTTATTGTTAGGGTTAGATTTATGGTGAGTTTGAGGGTGATGGTGAGGGTTAGGGTTAGAGTTAAGGTTAGGGGGAGGGTTAGGTTGAGGTTTTGGGTTAGGGTTAGTGTTAGGGTTAGGGTGAGGTTGAGGGGTAATTTGAGGTTTAGGGATAGAGTTAGGTTTAGTATTGGGTTTGGGTGAGGGTGAGTGTGAGGGCTAGGGTGAGGATTAGGCTTAGGCTTAGGGTTAGGCTGAGGGTGACAGTGGGTGTGAGGATTAGGGTTAGGGTGATGGTTCGGTTTAGGGTTAGTGTTATTTTTAGGGTTAGGGTTAGAGTTACGGTGAGGGTGAGGTTGTGGGTGAGGGTTAGGGTTAGGGTTAGGATGGAGTTTAGTTTTAGTGTTAGGGTTCGGTTGAGAGTGAGGTTAAATATAGGGTTAGGGTGATGGTTAGGTTGAGGGTTAGGGTTTGGGTAAGTGTTAGGGTTAGGTTGTGGGTTAGATTGAGGATTAGGTTTATTATTAGTGTGAGGTTTAGGGTGAGGATGATGGTTAGGGTTAGGGTGAGGGTGAAGGTTAGAATTAGGGTTAGGGTGAGGGCTAGGGTGAGGGTGAGGGTTAGGTATATTGTTAGGGTTATGGTAAGGTTTAGGACTAGGGTGAGGGTTAGGGTTAGTGTGATCGTTAGTGTTAGGGTTAGGGTTAGAGTTAGGGTGAGGGTAAGTGTTAGGGTGAGGGTTAGGTTTAGGGTGAGGGTTATGGTTAGGGTGAGGGTTAGGGTTAGGGTTAGTTTTAGGGTGAGGGTTAGGATGTTGGTTAGGGTTAGGGTGTGGGTTAGGGTGGGGGTGACGGTAAGGGTAAACCTTTGGGTTATGCTGAGGCTGATGTTTAAGGTAAGGTTGAGCGTTAGGGTTCGGGTGAGGGTTAGTGTTAGGGTTAGTGTGATGGTGAGGGTTAGATTGAGGATTTGTGTTAGGGTTAGTGTGAGGTTTAGGGTGAGGATGACGGTTAGGGTTAGGATTAGGGTAAGGGTGAGGATGAGGTTTAGGATTAGATATAGGGTTTGGGTGAGGGTTAGGGTGAGGGTTAGGTTTATGGTTTGTGTTAAGATTAGGTTGAGGGTGAGGATTAGGTTGAGGTTTAGGGTTAGGGTTAGGGTTAGGGTTAGTGTGAGGGATAGTGTTAGGGTTAGGCTTAGTTTTAGGGGGATGGTAATTGTTAGGGTAAGGGTATGGGTTAGGCTGAGGGTTAAGTTTAGGGTGACGGTTAGGATTAGGGTTAGGGTTACTGTTAGGGTTAAGTTTAGGGTAATGGTTGTGTTGAGAGTGAGGGTGAGGGTTAGGGTTAGTGTTAGGGTGAGGTTTAGGGTTTGGATTAGGGTTAGAGTTAGGGTTAGAGTGAGGGTGAGGTTTAGGGTTAGGGTTACGGGTAGAGTGAGGGTCAGGTTGAGGGTTAGGGTTAGGGTTAGGGTTAGGGTTAGGTTTAGGTGAGAGTTAGGGAGAGGGTTAGGATTAGGGTCAGGTTTAGGGATAGGATTAGGGTTAGGGTGAGGGTGACAGTGGGGTTGAAAATTAGGGTTAGGGTGATGGTTCGGTTTAGGGTTAGTGTTATTCTTAGGGTTAGGGTTAGAGTTATGGTGAGGGTGAGGGTGTGGGTGAGGGTTAGGTTTAGGGTTAGGGTGGGGTTTAGGGTTAGTGTTAGGGTTAGGGTGAGGGTGAGGTTTAAGGTTAAATACAGGGTTAGGGGAATGGGTAGGGTGAGGGTTAGGGTTAGGGGAAATGTTAGGGTTAGGCTTAGGGTGAGGGTTAGATTGAGGATTAGGTTTAGGGTTAGTGTGAGGTTTAGGGTGAGGAAGAGGGTTAGGGTTAGGGTGAGGGTGAGGGTTAGAATTAGGGTTAGGGTGAGGGCAAGGGTGATGGTGAGGATTAGGTTTAGAGTTAGGGTTATGGTGAGGTTTAGGATTAGGATTAGGGTTAGGGTTAGTATGAGCTTTAGTGTTAGGTTTAGGGTTAGTGTTAATTGAGGGTAAGTGTTTGGGTGAGGGTTAGGGTTAGGGTGAAGTTTATGGTTAGGTTGAGTGTTAGGGTAAGGTTTAGGGTGAGGGTTAGGGTGAAATTTAGGTTTAGGGTTAGTGTTAGAGTTAGGGTAAGGGTGAGGGTTAGGTTGAGGTTTAGGGATAGGTTTAGGTTTAGGATTAGGGTTAGGGTTAGGGTGAGTGTGAGGGTTAGGGAGAGGATTAGGCTTAGGCTTTGGGTTAGGCTGTGGGTGAGGTTGGGTTTGAGGATTAGGGTTAGGGTGATGGTTCGGGTTAGGGTTAGTGTTATTGTTAGGGTTAGGGTTAGAGTTACGGTGAGGGTGAGGGTGCAGTTGAGGTTTAGGGTTAGGGTGAGGTTTAGGGTTAGGTTTAGGGATAGGGTTAGGGTTAGGTTGAGGTTTAGGGTTAGATATAGGGTTAGGGTGAGGGTTAGGTTGAGGGTTAGGGTTAGGGTTAGTGGTAGGGTTAGTTTTAGGGTGAGGGTTAGGTTGAGGTTTAGGGTTAGGGTTAGGGTTAGGGTTAGTGTGAGGGTTAGTGTTAGGGTTAGGGTTAGTCTTAGGGAGATGGTAAGTGTTAGGGTGACGGTATGGGTTAGGGTGAGAGTTATGGTTAGGGTGACGGTTAGAATTAGGGTTCAGTTATTTTTAGGCTTAGGTTTAGGGTCATGGTTGCAGTGAGGGTGAGGGTGAGGGTTAGGGTTAGGGTTAAGGTGAGGTTTATGGTTTGGGATAGGGTTAGAGTTAGGGTTAGAGTGAGGGTGAGGTTTAGGGTTAGGGTTAGGGGTAGGATGAGGGTTAGGTTGAGGGTTAGGTTTAGGGTTAGTGTTAGGCATAGGGTTAGGTGAGAGTTAGGGAGAAGGTTAGGTATAGGGTTAGGTTTAGGGATAGGATTAAGGTTAGGGTGAGGGTGAGTGTGAGGGTTAGGTTTACCATTCGGTTTAGGATTAGGCTTAGGCTGATGGTGAGGGTGGGGTTGAGGATTAGGTTTAGGGTGATCGTTAGGTTTAGGGTTAGGGTTAGGGCTGAGGAGAGGGTGTGGGTTAGGGTAAGACTTTGCCTTAGGCTTAGGCCCAACATGTGGGTGAGGGTTCGGGTTCAGGTTAGGGTGAGGGTTAGGATGAGGTTTAGGGTTAGAATTAGGGTTAGGGTGAGAGCTAGGAAGAGGTTTAGGGTGGGGGTTAGGGTTAGGTATAGGTTTGGTTTAGGATTAAGGTTAGGGTAAGGGTGAGTGTGAGGGTTAGGTTTATGGTTAAGGTTAGGGTTAGGGTTAGGGTTAGGGTTACGGTGAGGGTTAGGGTTAGGTTTAGGCTTAGGGTTAGGCTTTTCGTTAGGCTCACGGTGAGGGTGGGGGTGAGGTTTAGGGTTAGAATTAGGGTTAGGTTGAGGCTGAGGGTGAGGGTTAGGGTTAGGGTTAGGATCAGGATTTGGGTTAGGGTTAGGGTGAGTGTGAGGGTAAGGGTTAGGGTTAGGGTTAGCCTTAGGTTTAGGCTTAGCGTGAGGGTGAGGGTGAGGTTCAGGGTTACAATTATGGTTAGGGTGAGACTGAGGGTGGGGGTGATGGTAAGGGTAAATGTGAGTGTTAGGCTGAGGGTGAGAGTTATGGTAAGGGTGAGGGTTAGGGTGAGGGTCAGGGTCAGGGTTAGGCTTAGGGTGAGAGTTTGGGATCGAGTTAGGGTTAGAGTTAGGGTTAGGGTTAGGTTGAAGTTTATGGTTAGGATTAGGGTTAGGGTGAGTTTGAGTGTTAGGGTTAGTGTTAGGGTGAGTGTTAGGATGAGGGTTAGGGTGAGGAATAGGGTTAGGGTGAGGGCTCGGGACAGGGTGAGGTTTAGGATTAGGGTTAGGGTGAGGTTTAGTTTAGGGTTAGGGTTAGGGTTAGATTTAGGGTTAGGGTGAGGTTTAGGTTGAGGATGTGGATTAGGCTTAGGGTTACGATTAGGATTAGGTAAGGATTAGGGTGAGTGTGTGGGTTAGGGTTCGGGTTAGGCTTAGGGTTAGGCCTAGGGTGAGGGGAGGGTGAGGTTTAGGATTAGGGTGAGGGTTAGGGTTAGGGTTAGGGTGAGATTTAGGGTTCGGTTAAGTTTAGGCTTAGGGTGAGGGTTAAGGTTAGGGTTATGGTGAGTGTGAGGATTAGAGTTAGGTTTAGGGTTAGGGTTAGGGTTAAGGTTAGGGTGAGTTTTAGGGTTAGGGTGAGGGTAAGGGTGAGGATTAGGGTTAGGATTAGAGTTAGCTTGAGGGCTAGGGTGAGGGTGAGGGTTATGATTAGTGTTAGATTAAGGTTTAGGGTTAGGGTTAGGGTTAGGGTGAGGGTTAGGTTGAGGGTTAGGGTTACGGTGAGGGTGAGAGTTAGGGTTACTGTGAGGGTTAGGGTTAGGATTAGTGTTAGGGTGAGGGTGAGTGTTAGGATTAGGGTTAGGTTTAGGTTTAGTGTTAGGATTATTGTAATTGTTAGCATTAGGTTTAGAGTTATGTTGAGGGAGAGGTAGAGGGTGAGGGTTAGGTTTAGGGCTAGGGTGAAGTTTAGTCTTAGGGTTAGGGTTAGGGTTAGAGTGCGGGTGAGGTTTAGGTATAGTGTTAGGGTTAGGGTGAGGGTTAGGTTGAGGGTTAGGGTTAGGGTGCGGGTTAGGTTGGGGATGACGTTAAGGCTAAAGTTGAGGGTTAGGCTGAGGGTGAGGGTTTCGGTAAGGGTTAGGGTTAGGGTTAGGGTGAGGGTTGGGTTTAGGTTTAGGCTTAGTCTTAGGCTTAGGCTTAGGCTCAGCATGAGGTTTCGGGTTCGGGTTCGGGTTAGGGTGAGGGTTAGGGTTAGGTTTAGGGTGAGAGTTAGGATGAGGTTTAGGGTTAGGATTAGGGTTAGGGAGAGAGCTAGGTTGAAGTGTAGGGTGAGGGTTAGGGTTAGGTATAGGGTTAGGGTTAGGATTAGGTTTAGGGTAAGATTGAGTGTGAGGGTTAGGGTTAGGGTTAGGGTTAGGGTTAGGGTTAGGGTTATGGTGAGGGTTAGGTTTATGATTAGGCTTAGGGTTAGGCTTTGGGTTAGGCTGAGGGTGAGGGTAGGGTGAGGTTTAGGGTTAGAATTAGGGTTAGGTTGAGGCTGAGGGTGAGGGTGTGTGTTAGGGTTAGGGATAGGATTAGGATTTGGGATAGGGTGAGGGTGAGTGTGAGGTTTAGGGTTAGGGTTATGGTTAGCCTTAGGTTTGGCTGAGGGTGAAGGTGAGGGTGAAGTTTAGGATTAGTTTGAGGGTTAGGGTGAGGGTTAGATTGGAGATTAGGTTTAGAGTTAGGTTAGTGTGAGGTTTAGCGTGAGGATGAGTGTTAGGGTTATGGTGAGGGTTAGGGTTAGAATTAGGGTTAGGGTGAGGTCTAGGGTGTGGGTGAGGGTTAAAGTTAGGGTTAGGGTTAGGGTGAAGTTTAGGATTAGGGTGAGGGTTAGGGTTAGTGTTAGAGATAGTGTTAGGGTTAGGGTTAATGTTAGGGTGAGGGTAAGTGTTAGGATGAGGGTTAGGGTTAGGGTGAATGTTATGGTTAGGGTGAGGGTTAGATTGGAGATTAGGGTTAGAGTTAGAGTTAGTGTGAGGTTTAGGGTGAGGAAGAGGGTTAGGGTTAGTTTGAGGGTTAGTGTTAGGGTTAAGGTTAGGGTCAGTGTTAGGTTGATGTTTAGGGTTTGGGTTAGGGTTAGGATTAAGTTTAGGGTGAGGGTGAGTGTGAGCCTTAGTGTTAGGGTTATGCTTAGGCTTAGGGTTAGGCTGAGGTTGATGGTGAGGCTGAGGGTTAGGGATAGGGTTAAGGTGAGGTTTAGTTTAAGGGTAAGGGTTAGAGTTAGGGTGAGGGTGAGGGTGAGGTTTAGGTGTAGAGTTAGGGTTAGGGTGAATGTTATGGTGCGGATGACGGTAAGGGTAAAAGTGAGGGTTAGGCTGTGAGTGAGGGTTACGGTAAAGGTGAGGGTTAGGGTTAGGGTGAGGTTTAGGTTTAGGGTTAGGGTGAGGGTGAGGGTTAGATTGAGGATTAGTGTTAGGGTTAGTGTGAGGTTTAGGGTGATAATGAGGGTTAGGCTTAGGGTGAGGTCTAGGGTGAGGAAGAGTGTTAGGGTTAGTGTTAGGGTGAGGTTTACGGTTAGGGTGATGATTAGGGTTACTGTGAGTATTAGTGTTAGCATAAGGGTTAGTTTTAGGGTGAGGGTAAAAATTAGGGTGATGGTTAGGTTTAGGGTTACGTTTTGGATGAGGTTTAGGTTTCGGGTTAGGGTTAGAGTTAGGCTTAGGGTGAGGGTGAGATTTAGTGTTAGAGTTAGGGTTAGTGTTAGGTTTAGGGATAGGTTGAGGGTTAGGGTTAGGTTTAGGCTTAGGCTTAGGCTTAGGCTTAGGCCGAGCATGAGGGGGAGGGTTATGGTTAGGGTTAGGGTGAGGGTTAGGGTTAGGTTTAGGGTGAGGGCAAGTGTGAGGGTTAGGTTGAGGGTTAGGTTTAGGGATAGGGTTAGCTTTAGGATTTGGTTTAGGGTGAGAGTGAGTATGAGGGTTAGGGTTAGGGTTAGGGTTAGGCTTAGGGTTAGGTTGAGGATTAGGCTTAGGGTTTGGGTTAGGGGTAAGTTTAGGGTTAGTGTTAGTGTTAGGGTTAGGGTTAGGGTTAGGTTTACAGTTAGGGTTAGGGTTAAGGATAGGCTTAGGGTTAGGCTGAGGGTGAGGATGGGGGTGAGGTTTAGGGTTAGGGTTAGGGTTAGGGTTAGGGTTATTTTTAGTGTTATGGTTAGGGTTAATTTTGCAGTGAGGGTGAGGCTGAGCGTGAGGGTTATGGTTAAGGATAGGGTTAGGGTTAGTGTTATTGTTAGGGATAGGGTTAGAGTTACGGTGAGGTTGAGGTTGAGGGTGAGGGTTAGGGTTAGGTTGAGGTTTAGGGTTAGAGTTAGGGTTAGGGTTAGGGTGAGGGTGAGGTTTAGGGTTAGAGTTAGTGTTTGGGGGAGGTTTAGGGTGAAGTTTAGGGTTAGGGTTAATGTTAGGGTTAGGGTGAGGGTGAGGGTTAGGTTGAGATTTAGGGATAGGTTTAGTGTTAGGGTTAGGGTGAAGATGAGGGTTAGGTTGAGGTTTAGGGATAGGGTTAGGTTTAGGATTAGGGATAGGGTGAGAGTGAGTGTGAGGGTTTGGATGAGGGTTAGGTTTAGTCTTAGGGTTAGGCTGAGGGTGAGGGTAGGGGTGAGGATTAGGGTTAAGGTGATGATTAGGGTTAGGGTTAGTGTTATTGTTAGGGTTAGGGTTAGAGTTCCTTTGAGGGTGAGGGTGCGGTTGAGGGTTAGTGTTATGGTTAGGGTGTGGTTAAGGGTTAGGTTTAGGGTTAGTGTTAGGGTGAGGGTGAGCTTTAGGGTTAGATATAGGCTTAGGGTTAGGGTGAGGGTTAGGGTTAGGGTTTGGGTTAGGGTGAGGGTGAGGCTGAGAATTAGGGTTATGTTTAGTGTTAGGGTTAGTGTTAGGTTTAGGGTGAGGGTTAGGGTTAGGGTTACAGTGAGGTTTAGGGTTAGAGTTAGGGTTAGGATTAGGCTTCCTGTTAGGCTGAGGGTGAGGGTGGCCTTGAGGATTAGAGTTAAGATTAGGGTTAGGGTTAGGGTTATTGTTAGTGTTATGGTTAGGGTTATGTTTGCTGTGAGGTTGAGGCTGAGGTTGTGAGTTATTGTTAGGGTTATGGTTAGGGTTAGGGTTAGTGTTATTCTTAGGGTTATTGTTAGATTTACGGTGAGGTTGAGGGTGAGGGTGAGAGTTAAGTTTTAGGGTGAGGTTTAGGGTTAGGTTTAGGTTTAGAGTTAGGGTGAGGATGAGGTTTAGGGTTAGAGTTAGGGTTAAGTGGAGGGTTAGGGTGAGGTTTAGGGTTAGTGTTAGTGTTAGGTTTACGGTGAGGGTGAGGGTTAGGTTGAGGTTTAGGAATAAGGTTAGGTTTAGGATTAGGGTTAGGGTGAGGGCTAGGGTGAGGGTGAGGTTTAGCTTAGAGTTAGGGTGAGGTTTAGGTTTAGGGTTAGGGTTAGGGTGAGGGTGAGATTTAGAGGTAGGTTTTACTTGAGGCTGAGGTTGAGGGTTAGGGTTAGGGTTAGGTTGAGGGTTAGGTTGAGGTTGAGGGTTAGGCTTAGGGATACTATTAGGATTAGGGTAAGGTTTAGGGTGAGTTTGACAGTTACAGTTAGGGTTAGGCTTAGCCTTAGGGTTAGGGTGAGGGTGAGGGTGAGGGTAAGGGTTAGAGTTAGGGTTCGGGTTAGGGTTAGGGTTAGGGTGAGAGTTAGGGTTCGGTTAAGTTCAGGGTTAGGATGAGGGTTAGGGTTAGGTTGAGCATCAGGTTTAGGTTTAGGTTGAGGGTTAGGGTTAGGGTTAGAGTGATGGTTAGGGTTAGGGTTGGTGTGTGGGTTAGGATGAGGATTAGGGTTAGGATTAGGGTAAGGGTGAGGTCTAGGATGAGGGTGAGGGTTAGGGTTAGTGTTAGGTTAAGGTTTAGGGTTAGGGTTATGGTTAGGTTGAGGGTTAGGTTGAGGATTAGGGTTACAGTGAGGGTGAGGGTTAGGGTTAAGGTGATGGTTAGGGTTCGGATTAGGTTTAGGGTGAGGGTGAGTGTTAGGATTAGTGTTAGGGTTATAGTTAGGTTTAGGGTTAGGATTAGTGTTATTGTTAGGGTTAGGGTTAGAGTTATCGTGATGGTTAAGGTGAGGGTGAGGGTGAGAATTAGGGTTAGCGTTAGGGTGAGGTTTAGGGTTATAGATAGGATTAGATTTAGGGTGAGGTTGAAGTTTATCGTTAGATTTAGGGTTAGTTGGAGGATTAGGTTGAGGGTTAGTGTTAGTGTTAGTGTTAGGGTTAAGGGTAGGGTGAAGGTTAGGTTGAGGTTTAGGGTTATGTTTAGGGTTAGAATTAGGTTTAGGTTGAGTGTGAGTGTGAGGGTTAGGGTTAATCTTAGGCTTAGGCTTAAGGTTAGGCTGAGGGTGAGGGTGGGGTTGAGGATTAGGCTTATGGTGATGGTTAGGGTTAGGGTTAGTGTGAGGGTTAGGATGAGGGGTAGGGTTAGGATTAGGTTCAGGTGAAGGCTAGGGTGAGGGTGAGGGTTAGGGTAAGGTTTAGGCTTAGGCTTTGGGTTAGGCTGAGCGTGAGGATGAGGGTGAGGGTTAGTGTTAGGGTGATGGTTAGGTTTACTGTTAGGGTGAGGGTTAGGATGGGATTTAGGGTTAGGGTGAGGGTTAGCGTGAGGATGATGGTAAGGGTAAAGGTGAGGTTTAGGCTGAGGGTGAGGTTTAAGATAAGGGTGAAGTTTAGCTTTAGGTTTAGGGTTAGGATAAGGGTTAGGGTGAGCTTTAGATTGAGGATTAGGTTTAAGGTTAGTGTGAGCCTTAGGGTGAGGATGAGGGTTAGGTTTAGTGTGAGAGTGAGGGTTAGAATTAGGGTTAGGGTGAGTGCTAGGGTGAGGGTGAGGGTTAGGTTTAGGGTTAGGGTTAGGGTGAGGTTTAGAATTAGGGTGAGGTTTAAGGTTAGAGTGAGGGTTAGTGTTAGTGTTAGGGTTAGTGTAAGGGTGAGGGTAAGTGTTAGGGTGAGGTTTAGGGTTCGGATGAGGGTTATGTTTATGGTGAAGGTTAGGGTTAGGTTTAGGTTTATTGTTAGGGTTAGGGTTAGTGTTACGGTTACGGTGAGAGTGTGGGTGAGGGTTAGGGTTAGGCTTAGGGTGAGGTTTAGTGTTAGGGTTAGAGTTAGTGTTAGCATGAGGGTGAGGTTTAGGTGTAGAGCTAAGGTTAAGGTGAGGGTTAGTGTTAGGATTAGGGTTAGAGTGCGGGTTAGGGTGGGGTGACGTTAAGGGTAAAGTTGAGGGTTAGGCTGAGGGTGAGGGTTACGGTAAGAGTGAGGGTTAGTGTTAGGATGAGAGTTAGTGTTAGGGTTAGGGTGAGCGTTAGTGTTAGGGTTAGGGTGAGGGTGAGGGTTAGATTGAGGATTAGTATTAGGGTTAGTGTGAGGTTTAGGGTGAGGATGAGGGTTAGGGTTACGGTGAGCCTTAGTGTTATTGTTAAGTTTAGTGTTAATGTGAGGGTAAGTGTTAGGGTGAGGGTTAGGGTAAGGGCGAGTGTAATGGTAGTGTGAGGGTTAGGGTTAGATTTAGGGATAGGGTGAGTGTGATATTTAGGGTTAGAGTTAGATTTAGTGTTAGGGTTAGGGTTAGGGTGAGGGTTAGGTATAGGGTTAGGGTTAGGCTTAGGCTTAGGCTTATGCTTAGGCCGAGCATGAGCGTGAGGGTTAGAGTTAGGGTTAGGGTGAGGGTTAGGGTTAAGGTGAGGGTTAGGATGAGGTTTAGGGTTAGGATTAGGGTTAGGGTGAGGCTAGGGTGAGGGTTAGGGTGAGCGTTAGGGTTAGGAAATGGGTTAGGTTTAGGATTAGGGTTAGGGTGAGGGTGATTGTTAGGGTTAGAGTTAGGGTTAGGGTTAGCCTGAGAGTTAAGGTGAGGGTTAAGGTGTGGGTTAGGGTTAGGGTTTGGGTTAAGGTCAGGGTGAGGCTGAGCATTAGGCTTACTTTTAGGGTTAGGGTTAGGGTTAGGTTTAGCATTAGGGTTAGGGTTAGGGTTAGGCTTAGGGTTAGGGTTAGGGTGAGGTTTTAGGTTAAATATAGGGTTAGGGCGACGGTTTGGTTAACAGTTAGGCATAGGGTTAGTATTACGGTTAAGGTGAGGGTGAGGGTTAGGTTGAGGTTTAGGGTTAGGGTTAAGTTTAGGGTTAGTTTGAGGGTTAGTGTTAATGTTGGGTTAGTGTTAGGGTGAGGGTAAGTGTTAGGGTGAGGGTTAGAGTTAATGTGAGGGTTGGGTGAGGGTGAGGTTTAGTGATAGAGTTAGGTTTAGGGTGAGGGTTAGGTTGAGGTTTAGAGTTAGGGTGTTAGTGTTAGGGTTAGGGTGAGAATTAGGGGGATTGTTAGGGTTAGGGTTAGGGTTAGCGTTAGCGTTAGGGTGTGGTTGAGGTTTAGTGTTAGAATTAGGGTTAGGGTGAGGCTGAGGGTGAGGGTTAGTTTTAGGGTTAGGGTTTGGGCGAGGGTTAGGGTGAGGGTTAGGGTGAGGGTTAGTGTTAAGGCTAGGATTAGGATTAGGATTAGGGTTAGGGTTAGGGTGAGGGTGAGGGTTAGGATTAGGGTTAGGGTTAACCTTAGGTTTAGGCTGAGAGTGAGGGTGAGGGTGAGGGTTAGGTTTAGCCGGAGAGTTAAGGTTAGGGTTACGGTGAGTTTTAGTGTTAGGGTTAGGGTTAGAGTTAGCTTTAGGGTGAGCATGAGATTTAGGGGTAGATTTAGGTTTGGGGTTAGGGTTATTTTAGGGTTAGGTTTAGGGTTAGTTTTAGAGTTGGAGTTGCAGTTAGGGTTAGGGTGAGCATGAGGTTTACGATTATAGTTAGGGTTAGTGTTAGGGTTAGGGTTAGTGTGAGGGTTAGGGTTAAGATTAGGCTAAGGCTTATGCTTAGGGTTAGGCCGAGCATGAGGGTGAGGGCTAGGGTGAGGGTTATGGTGAGGGTTAGGTTTAGGCATACAGTTAGGGTTAGGATTCGGATTAGGGTGAGGGTGAGTGTGAGGTTAGGGTTAGGGTTAGGCTTAGGGATAGGGTTAGGTTTAGAATTAGGGTTAGGGTTAGGGTTATGGTGAGGGTTATGGTTAGGGTTAGGGCTAGGTTTATTGTAAGGATTATGATTAGGTTTAAGTTTGCGGTGAGGGTGAGGCTGAGGGTTAGGGTTAGGATTAGTGTTATTGTTGGGGATAGGCTTAGAGTTACAGTGAGGTTGAGTGTGAGGGTGTGGGTTAGGGTTAGGCTGACGTTTAGGTTGAGGTTTAGGGCTAGGGTTAGGGGTAGTTTGAGGGTGAGGTTTACGGTTAGAGTTAGGGTTAGGGGGATTGTTAGGGTGAGGTTTTGGGTTAGGGTTAGGTTTAGGATTAGGGTTAGGGTGAGGGTAAGTGTGAGGGTTAGCGTGAGCGTTAGGGTGAGGGTAAGTGTTAGGGTGAGGCTTAGGGTTAGGGTGATGGTGAGGGTGACGTTTAGGGTTAGAGTTACAGTTAGGGTGAGTGTTAGGGTGAGGTTTAGGGTTATGGTTAGTGTTATGGTTAGGGTTAGGGTGAGAGTTAGGGGAAGGGTTAGGGTTAGGTTAGGGTTAGTATTAGGGTTAAGCTGAGGGTGACATTTAGGGTTAGAATTAGGGTTAGGGTTAGGCTGAGTTTGAGGGTGAAGGTTAGGGTTAAGGTTAGGGTTAGGATTAAGGTTAGGGACAGGGTGAGTGTGAGGGTTAGGATTAGGGTTAGGGTTAGCCTTAGGTTTTGGCTGAGGGTGAGGGTGAGGGTGAGGGTTAGGCTTAGGCTTAGGCTTAGGGTTAGGCTGAGCTTGAGGTGGAGGGTGAGGGTTAGGGTTAGGGTTAGGGTGAGATTTAGTTTTAGGGTTAATGTGGGGGTGATGGTAAGTGTGAAGTTGAGAGTTAGGCTTAGGGTGAGGGTTAAGTTAAGTGTCAGGGTTAATGTTAGGGTGAGGTTTAGGGTTAGGTTTAGGGTTAGGGTGAGATTTAGTGTTAGAGTTAATGTGGGGGTAATGTGGGGGGTTAATGATGGTAAGTGTAAAGTTGAGAGTTAGGCTTAGGGTGAGGGTTAAGTGTCAGGGTTAATGTTCGGGTGACGTTTAGGGTTTGGGTTTGGGTGAGGGTGAGGTTTAGATTGAGGATTAGTGTTAGGGTTACTGTGAAGTTTAGGGTGAGGATGAGGGTTAAGGTTTAGGGTGAGGGCTTGGGAGAGGGTGAGGTTTAGGGTTAGTGGTAGGGTGAGGTTTAGGGTTTGGGTGATGACTAGGGTTAGTGTGAGGTTTAGTATTAGGGTTAGGGTTAGTGTTAAGGTGAGGGTAAGTGTTAGGGTGAGTGTTAGGTTTAGGGTGAGGGTTATGGATAGGGCAAGGGTTAGGGTTAGAGTTAGGGTTATTGTTAGCGTTAGGATTAGGGTTATGGTTACTGTGAGGGTGAGGGTGAGGTTTAGGGTTTTGGTTCGGATGAGGCTTAGGGATAGGGTTTGGGTTAGGGTTAGGGTCAGGTGAGGTTTAGGGTTAGAGTTAGGGTTAGGGTCAGGCTGAGGGTGAGGGTTAGGTTTAGAATTAATGTTAGGTTTAGGCTTAAGGTGAGGGTTAGGATGAGGGTGAGGGTTAGGGTTAGGGTTAGGATTAGGATTAGGATTAAGGTTAGGTTTAGGGTGAGTGTGAATGTTAGGGTTAGGGTACGGGTTAGGCTTAGGTTTAGGCTGAGGGTGAGCATGAGGGTGAGGGTTAGGGTTAGGGTAAGGTTTAGGGTTAGGTTTAGGGTGAGTGTGATGGTTAGGGTTAGGGTTAGGGTTAGGGTTAGGCTTAAGTTTAGGCTGAGGGTGAGGGTGAGGGTTAGGGTTAGGGCGAGGGTTAGGATTAGTGTTATGGGGAGGGATAAGATGAGGGTTAGGGTTAGGATTAGGGTTAGGGTGTGGGCTATGGTGAGGGTTAGGTTTAAGGTGAGGTTTACAGTTAGGGTTAGGGATAGGGTTATGGTGAGGGTGAGGTTTAGGGTTAGAGTTAGGGTTAAGTTGAGGCTTAGGGTCAGGTTAGATTTAGGGTAAGGATTAGGATTAGGGTAAGGGATAGGGTGAGTGTGAGGTTTAGGGTAACATTTAGGGTTAGGCTTAGGGTTACGTTGAGGGTGAGGGTGAGGGTTAGGGTTAGGGTGAGTATTAGGGTTAGGGTTAGGGTGAGAGTTAGGGTTCAGGTTAAGTTTAGGGTTAGGGTGAGTGTTAGCGTTAGGGTTATGTTGAGCGTGAGGGTTAGGGTTAGGTTGAGGGTTAGGGTTAGGGTTAGGTTTAGGGTGAGGTTAGGGTTAGGATTAGTGTGAGGGTTAGTGTTAGATTTAGGATTAATGTTAGGGTCAGGGTAAGTGTTAGGGTGAGGGTTTGGGTTAGGTTGAGGGTGAGGGTGAGGGCGAGGCTGAGGGTTAGGGTGAGGGTGAGGGTGAGGTTTATGGTTATGGTGAGGGTTAGCATTAGTATTAGGGTTATTGTTAGGCTTAGGTTTAGAGTTACGGTTATGGTGAGGGTGAGGGTGATGTTTAGGGTTAGGTTTAGGGTGAGGTTTAGGGATTGGGTTAGGGTTAGAGTTAGGTTTAGGGTGAGGGTTAGGTTTAGATTTAGAGTTAGGGTTAGGGTGAGAGTTTGAGGTTTAGGGTTAGGGTTATTGTTAGTGTTAGGTTTATGGTGAGAGTTAGCGGGAGAGTTAGGGTAAGGGTTAGGGTTATTATTAGAGTTAGGGTGAGGGTGAGTGTGTGTGTTAGGTTTAGGTTTAGTGTTAGGGTTAAGGTTAGGGTGAGGGTTTGATTGAGCATTAGGTTTAAGGTTAGGGTTAGTGTGAGGTTTAGGGTGAGGATTAGGGCTAGGATTAGGGAGATGGGGAGGTTTAGAATTAGGGTTAGAGTGAGGGCTAGGGAGAGGGTGAGGTTTAGAGTTAGGGTTAGGGTTAGGGTTAGGGTTAGGGTTAGGGTTAGTGTTAGGCTTAGGGTTAGGGTTAGGGTTAGTGTTAGGGTGAGGGTAAGTGTTAGGTTGAGGGTGATGTTTAGGGTGAGGGTTATGGTTAGGGTGAGGGTTAGGGTTAGGTTTAGGGTTATTGTTAGGTTTATGGTTATGGTTACGGTGAGGGTGAGTGTGAGGGTTAAGGAAAGGGTGAGGCTGAGGTTTAGTGATAGGGTAAGTGTTAGAGTTAGGTTTAGGGTGAGGGTGAGGTTTAGGTGTAGAATTAGGGTTAGGGAGAGGGTTGGGGTTAGGGTGAGGTTTAGGGTGCGGGTGACGGTAAGGGTAAAGGTGAGGGTTAGGCTGAGGGTGAGGGTTATGGTAAGTGTGAGGGTTACGGTTATGGTGATTGTTAGGTTTAGGGTTAGGATGGGGGTGAGGTTTAGATTGAGGATTAGTGTTTGGGTTAGTGTGAGGTTAGGGTGAGGATGGGTGTTAGGGTTAGGGTGACGGCTAGGGTGAGGGTGAGGTTTAGGGTTAGTGTTAGAGTGAGGTTAAGGGTTAGGGTGATGTTTAGGTTTAGAGTGATTGTTAGTGTTAGCGCTAGTGTTAGTGTTAGGGTGAGGGTAAATGTTAGGGTGAGGGTTAGGGTTAGGGTGAGGGTTATGGTTACGGTGATGGTTAGGGTTAGGTTTTGCGTTATTGTTAGGGTTAGGGTTATGTTTACGGTTAGGGTGAGGGTGAGGGTGAGGGTGAGGGTTAGGGTTAGGGTTAGGATGAGGTTTAGGTTTAGGGTTAGGGTTAGACTGAGGGTTAGGGTGAGGGTGAGATTTAGGGTTAGAGTTAGGGTTAGGGTTAGGGTTACAGATTGGGTTAGGGTTAGGGTTAGGTTTAGGCTTAGGCTTAGGCTTAGGCTGAGCATGAGGGGGAGGGTTAGGGTTCGGGTTAGGGTTCGGGTTAGGGTTAGGTTTAGTGTGAGGGTTAGGATGAGGTTTAGGGTTAGGTTTAGGTTTAGGGTGAGATCTTGGGGGAGGGTTAGGGTGAGGGTTAGGGTTAGGGATAGGGTTAGGTTTAGGATTTGGGGTAGGATAAGGGTGAGGGTGAAGGTTAGGCTAAGGGTTATGGTTAGGCTTAGGGTTAGGGTGAGGGTTAGGGTTAGGGTTTGGATTAGGGTGAGAGTGAGGCTGAGGATTAGGTTTAGTTTTAGTGTTTGGTTTAGTGTTAGTGTCAGTGTTAGTGTTAGTGTTAGGGTTAGGGTTACAGGGAGGGTTAGGGTTAGGATTAGGGTTAGGTTTACGGTTAGGCTGAGTGTGAGAGTGGGGGTCAGTAATAGGGGTAGGGTTAAGGTTAGGGTTAGGGTTATTTTTAGTGTTATGATTAGGGTTAAGTTTTCAGTGAGCGTGAGGCTGAGGGTGAGGGTTATGTTTAGGGATAGGTTTAAGGTTAGAGTTTTTGTTAGGGACAGGGTTAGTGTTACGGTGTGGTTGAAGTTTAGGGTTAGGGTGTTTTAGGGTTAGGGTGAGGGTAAGGTTTAGGGTTATATTTAGGGTTTGGGGGAGGGTAAGGGTGAGATTTAGGGTTACGGTTAGTGTTTGGGTTAGGGTGAGGGTGAGGGTTAAGGTGAGATTAAGGGACAGGTTTAGGTTTAGGTTTAGGGTTGGGTGAGCATGAGTTTGAGGCTGATGGTGAGGGTGGGGGTGAGGATTAGGGTTAGGGTGATGGTTAGGGTTAGGCTTAGTGTTATTTTTAAGGTTAGGGTTAGAATTACGGTGAGAGTGAGGGTGCGAGTCAGGGTTAGTGTTAGGGTTAGGGTGGGGTTTAGGGTTAAGGCTAGGGTTAGAGTTAGGTTGAGGGTGAGGTTCAGGGCTAGATATAGGATTAGGGGAAGGTTAGGGTGAGGGTTAGGGTTAGGGTTTGTGTTAGGGTTAGGGTGAGGGTGAGGGTTAGGATTACGGTTAGGGTTAGGGTGAGGTTTAGGGTTAGGTTTAAGGTTTGGTTTAGAGTTATGGTGAGGGTGAGGGTGCGGGTGAGTGTGAGGGTTAGAGTTAGGTTTCTGGTAAGGCTTGTGGATAGGCTTAGGGTTTGGCTGAGGGTGAGGGTGAGTTTGACGGTTAGGTTTAGGGTGAGGGTTTCAGATAGGGTTATAGGGAGTGTTAGGATGAGGGTTAGGGTTAGGGTTAGGGTTAGGGTGAGGGCTAGGGTGAGAGTGAGGTTAAGGGTTAGGGTTAGGGTGAGGTTTAGGTTTAGGGTTAGGGTTAGGTTTAGGGTGAGGGTGATTTTTAGGGTTAGAGTTAGGGTTAAGTTGAGGCTGAGGGTGAGGGTTAAGGTTAGGGTTAGGATTAGGATTAGGGTAAGGTTAGGGTGAGTGGGAGGGTTAGGGTTAGGGTTAGGCTTAGGTTTTCACTGAGGGTGAGTGTGTGGGTGAGGGTTAGGGTGAGGGTGAGGGTTAGGGTTAGGGTTTGGGTGAGAGTTAGGGTTCATGTTAAGTTTAGGGTTAGGTTGAGGGTTAGGGTTAGTGTTAAGTTGAGCGTGAGGATTAGGGTTAGGTTTAGGGTTAGGGTTAGGGTGAGTTTTAGGGTTAGAGTTTGGGTGAGGCTTAGGATGAGGATTAGGGTTAGGATTAGAGTTAGGGTTAGGGCTCGAGTGAGCATGAGGGTTAGGTTTAGTGTTAGTGTGAGCTTTAGATTTAGGGTTAGGGTTAGGTTGAGGGTTAGGATGAGGGTTAGGGGTAGGGTAAGTGTGAGGGTTAGGGTAAGTGTGAGGGTAAGAGTTAGTATCAGGGTTATTGTGAGGTTGAGGATTATGATTAGGGTTAGGGTTAGTGTTATTGTTAGGGTTAGTGTTAGGTTTAAGGTTAAGGTGAGGGTTAGGGTTAGGGTTAGGGTTAGGGTGAGATTTTTAGTGTTACGCTTGGGGTTAGAGTTAAGGTTAGGGGGCGGTTATTGTTTGGGTTAGTGTGAGGGTTAGTGTTAGGGTTACGGTATGGGTTACAAAGAGGGTTATGGTTACAGTTAGGGTTAGGATTAGGGTTAGGGTTATTGTTATGGTTAGGTTTACTGTTACGGTTAGGGTGAGGGTGAGTGTGAGGGTCAGGCTTAGGGTTAGGGTTAGGGTTAGGGTGAGGGTTAGGGTTAGGATTTGGGTTAGGGTTAGGGTGAGGTTTAGGGTTTGGGTTACTTTAGAGTTAGGTTTAGGGTGAAGGTGTGGTTTTGGGTTAGATTTAGGGTTAAGGTGAGGGTTAGGGTGGGGGTTAGGGTGAGGGTTAGGATTAGGGTTTGGTTTAAGGTTGGGGTGACCATAAGGGTAAAGGTGAGGGTTAGGCCTAGGGTGAGGGTTACGGTAAGGGTGAGGGTTAGGTTTAGGTGAGGGTTAGGGTTAGGGTTAGGCTGAGGCTGAGTGTTAGATTGAGGATTAGTGTTAGGGTTAGTGTGAGATTTAAGGTGAGGGTGAGGGTTAGGGTTAGGCTTAGGGCTAGGGTGAATGTGAGGATTAGGATTAGTGATAGGGTGAGATTAGGGTTAGGGTGAGGGTTATGGTTAGGGTTAGGGTGAGTGTTTGTGTTAGGGTTAGGTTTAGGGTTAGGCTTAGGGTTAGGCTGAGGGTGAGGTTGACGGTGAGGGTTAGGGTTAGGTTGAGTGTTAGGGTTAGGGTTAGATGGGGGGTTACGATGAGGGTTAGGGTTAGGATTAGGTTTAGGTTAAGGGCTATGGTGAGGGTGAGGTTTAGAGTTAGGGTTCGGTTGAGGTTTAGGTTTAGGGTTTCGGTAAGGGTTACGGTGAGGGTGAGATTTAGGTTTAGAGTTAGGGTTAGGGTGAGGCTGAGGGTGAGGGTGAGGGTTAGGCTTAGTGTTAGGGTTACGGTTGAGGTTAGGGTGAGGGTTAAGGTGAGATTGAGGGTTAGTGTTAGGGTTAGGATTAATGTTAGGGTTAGTTTTAGGGTTAGTGTTAGTTTTAGGGTTAGAGTTAGGTATAGGCTTAGGGTTAGACTGAGGGTGAGGTTGAAGGGGAGGTTTAGGGTTAGGGTGAGGGTGAGGATTAGGGTTATGGGGAGGGTTAGGATGAGTGTTAGGGTTAGGATTAGGGCTAGGTTCAGGGCTAGTGTGAGGGTGAGGTTTAGGGTGAGGTTTAGGGTTAGGGTTAGGGTGAGGGTTAGGATGAGGGTTAGGTTTAGGATTAGGGTGAGGGTGAGGGCTAGGGTGAAGGTGAAGTTTAGGGTAAACGTTGGGCTTAGGCTTAGGTTTTGGCTGAGCATACTGTTCAGGGTGAGGGTTTGCTTTAGTGTTAGGGTGAGGTTTAGTGTTAGGGTTAGGGATAGAGTTCGGGTTAGGGTGAGGGTGCGGTTTAGGGTTAGAGTTAGGGTTAGTTTTAGGGTGAGGGTTAGGGTTGGGGTGATGGTAAGGGTAAAAGTGAAGATTAGGCTGGGGGTAAGGGTTACACTAAGGGTGAGGGTTAGGGTTAGGATGAGGGTTAGGGTTAGGTTTAGGGTGAGGGTGAGGGTTAGATTGAGGATTAGTGTTAGGGTTAGTGTGCGGTTTAGGGTGAGGATGAGGGTTAGGGTTAGGGTGAGTGTGAGGGTTAGGGTTAGTGTTAGGTTGAGATTTAGGGTTAGGGTGGTAGTGTTAGTGTTAGGGTGAGGTTGAGGGTTACGGTTAGGGTTAGGATAAATGTTAGCGTTAGGCTTAAGGTATGGGATAGTGTGAGGGTGAGAGTTAGGCTTAGGGTTTGATTAGAATTAGGGTTAGGTTGATTGTTAGGGTTAGGGTTAGGGATAGGGATAGGCTTAGGGTTAGGCTGAGGGTGAGGGTGAGGTTGAGAGTAAAGTTGAGCGTGAGGGATAGTGTTAGGTATAGGGTGAGTGTTAGGTTTTGGGTTAAGTTTAGGGTTAGGGTGAGGGTTAGGGTAGGGGTTATAGTGAGGGTGAGTGTTTGGGTTAGGTTGAGGTTTAGGGTTAGGGTTAGGGTTAGGGGGAGGGTGAGGTTGAGGGTTAGGTTTATTTTTAGGGTGAGGGTTAGGATGAGTGTTAGGGATAGGATTAGGTTTAGGGTGAGGGCTAGCGTGAGGGTGAGGTTTAGGGTTAAGTTTAGGGTGAGGTTTAGGGTTAGGTTTAGGGTGAGTGTGAGGTTTAGTGTTAGAGTTAGGGTTAGGGTGATGCTGAGGGTGAGGGTTGGGTGAGGGTTAGGGTTAGGTTCAGGGTGAGTGTTAGGATTAGGGTTAGGGTTAGGGTTAGGGTTAGTGTTAGGATTAGTGTTATTGTTAGGGTTAGGGTTAGAGTTAAGGTGAGGTTGAGGTTAAGGGTGAGGGTGAGGGGTAGGTTTATTGTTAGGGTGAGGTTTAGGGTTTGGGTTAGTGTTATGTTGAGGGTTAGGATGAAGGTTAGGGTAACGGTAAGGGTGAGGGTTAGGGTTAGGGTGAGGTTTAGGGTTAGGATTAGGGTTAATGTGAGAGTGAGGGTTAGGATTAGGGTTAGGGTTAGGGTTATTGTTAGGGTTAGGGTTACGGTGACAGTGAGGTTGAAGGTTAGTGTTAGAGTTAGGGTGAGGTTTTTAGTGTTAGGGTTAGGGTTAGAGATAGCGTTAGGGTGAGGGTGAGGTTTAGGGGTAGAGTTAGGGTTAGGGTGAAGGTTAGGGTGAGGGTTAGGGTTAGGGTGAAGTTTAAGGTGGGGGTGACGGTAAGGGTAAAGTTGAGGGTTAGGCCTAGGGTGAGGGATACGGTAGGTGAGGGTTAGGTTTAG
The DNA here is from genome assembly GCF_024711535.1 of Dipodomys merriami. NCBI lineage: Eukaryota > Metazoa > Chordata > Mammalia > Rodentia > Heteromyidae > Dipodomys > Dipodomys merriami. The sequence goes on from NW_027202428.1 coordinate 238,870, forward strand.
GTTGAGGGTTAGGGTTAGGGTGAGGGTGAGGATGAGGGTTAAATTGAGTATTAGTGTTAGGGTTAGTGTGATGTTTAGGGTGAGGATGTGGGTAAGGGTTAGGGTGAGGGCTAGGGTGAGGGAGAGGATTAGGGTTGGTGTTAGGGTGAGGTTAGGGTTAGGGTGAGGGTTATGGTTAGTATTAGGGTTAGGGTTAGGTTCAGTGTTAGGGTTATGGTTAAGGTTAGTGTAGGGTTAGGGTTAGGGTTAGGGTTATTGTTAGGGTTAGGGTTAGGATGAGGTTTAGGTTTAGGGTTAGAGTTAGGGTTAGTGTGAGTGTGAGGTTTAGGGTTAGAGTTAGGGTTAGTGTTAGGGTTAGGGCTAGGGTGAGTGTTAGGGTTAGGGATAGGCTTAGGCTTTGGCTCAGGCTTAGCCCCAGCATATGGGTGATGGTTAGGGTTCGGTTTAGGGTTGGGGTTAAGTTTAGGGTTAGGGTGAGGATTAGGATTAGGTTTAGGGTTAGGATTAGGGTTAGGCTGAGGTCTAGGGTGAGG